>NC_070581.1:34893104-34910604 GCF_027409825.1 Scomber japonicus | reverse complement strand
GCTATAGATACAGGTCGTTTTATGGTTGCTATAGATGCGGGTCGTTCTATGGTTGCTATAGATACAGATTGTGTTATGGTTGCTATAGATACAGGTTGTGCTATGGTTGCTATAGATACAGGTTGTGTTATGGTTGCTATAGATACAGGTTGTTCTATGGTTGCTGTAAACAGGTTGTGTTACAGTTGCTATAGATACAGGTTGTGTTGTGGTTGCTATAGATACGGGTCGTTCTATGGTTGCTATAGATACAGGTTGTGTTATGGTTGCTATAGATACAGGTTGTGCTATGGTTGCTATAGATACAGGTTGTGTTATGGTTGCTATAGATACAGGTTGTTCTATGGTTGCTATAGATACAGGTCGTGCTATAGTTGCTATAGATACAGGTTGTTCTATGGTTGCTATAGTAACAGGTTGTTCTATGGTTGCTATAGATACAGGTTGTTCTATGGTTGCTATAGATACAGGTTGCGTTATAGTTGCTATAGATACAGGTTGTTCTATGGTTGCTATAGATACAGGTTGTGTTGTGGTTGCTATGGATACAGGTTCTATGGTTGCTATAGTTACAGGTTGCGTTATGGTTGCTATAGATACAGGTTGTTCTATGGTTACTATAGATACAGGTTGTGCTGTGGTTGCTACAGATACAGGTTGTGGTACGGTTGCTATAGTTACAGGTTGTGCTACGGTTGCTATAGATACAGGTTGTGTTGTGGTTGCTATGGATACAGGTTCTATGGTTGCTATAGTTACAGGTTGCGTTATGGTTGCTATAGATACAGGTTGCGTTATGGTTGCTATAGATACAGGTTGTGCTATGGTTGCTACAGATACAGGTTGTGGTACGGTTGCTATAGTTACAGGTTGTGCTACGGTTGCTATAGATACAGGTTGTGTTGTGGTTGCTATGGATACAGGTTCTATGGTTGCTATAGTTACAGGTTGCGTTATGGTTGCTATAGATACAGGTTGCGTTATGGTTGCTATAGATACAGGTTGTGTTGTGGTTGCTATGGATACAGGTTCTATGGTTGCTATAGTTACAGGTTGCGTTATGGTTGCTATAGATACAGGTTGCGTTATAGTTGCTATAGATACAGGTTGTTCTATGGTTACTATAGATACAGGTTGTGTTATGGTTGCTATAGATGCAGGTTGTGCTATGGTTGCTATAGATACAGGTTGTTCTATGGTTGCTATAGATACAGGTTGTGTTATGGTTGCTATAGATACAGGTTGTTCTATGGTTGCTATAGATACAGGTTGTTCTATGGTTGCTATAGATACAGGTTGTTCTATGGTTGCTATAGATACAGGTTGTGCTATGGTTGCTATAGATACAGGTTGTGCTATGGTTGCTATAGATACAGGTCATGTAATGGTTGCTATGGATACAGGTTGTGCTGACATCAGAGATCCTGCTGAAGCGGAGCCTCACCTGCAGAGAGGTGCTGTTCTCAGAGAACGGGGAGCTGAAGAAAGCGTGGATGGTGTCAAACACGACGTTGATGATGTATTTCTCCAGGATGGGATCAGACAGGCGCTTCTCTCGTTTGCTGCAGACCTGCAGAGACAAACATCAGCGTTAACATGAGGAGCAGCCGTTAAATCGGAGCAGCCGTTAACGTGAGGAGTAGACGTTACCCTCGCCATGTCCACCGTGAAGTCCTCAAACAGGTTCCAGATGTGGTTCGATGTGTAGATCTCCTTCATCTCCACCTCAGTGTCCACGTAGCAGTGATTCACAAAGTTCACGTAGGCCACTTTCACCTGAGAGAGAGAGAGAGAGAGAGAGAGAGACAGAGAGAGAGAGACAGAGAGAGAGGGAGAGAGAGAGGGAGAGAGGGAGAGAGGGAGAGAGAGAGAGAGAGAGAGAGAGAGAGAGAGAGAGACATAGAGAGAGAGAAAGAGAGGGTTAGGGTTTAATTCATTACATCAGTGGGTTAAACCAGGTGGGGAGCTCCGGTCCAACCAGGAAGTAACTTAGAGCTGCATTCTATCAAAAGGCCACCAGGGGGCGACCGTCTCTATACAAGTCAATGGAGAATTCACCAACTTCTCACTTGATTTCTAACCTCAGTAAACGTTTTCAAAATGTGTTTATGGTCTCAATCGCTAGTTTAAAGCCTTCTTCAATGCAGTATGATGTTCATTTGGGACATTTTGGCCTCCCTGATTTTATATGTGACGATAAAGCAGGGTATGCATTAGGGGGCGTGGCTATGTCCTGATTGACAGGTTGATTGACCAATGTCCTCGAGATCCAGCCCTCGCAACCATCAAACTGATGAAGAAGATGAAGGGTGAGGGGTTATGAACAGACCTCGGTGATGCAGTCGTCGTGCGTCACCACCCTGACGACGTCCTCCAGCGGCAGCAGCGACGTACATTTGATCTCCGTGTAAACGTTCTTCCCTTCAGCGCAGGCGGCCAGCAGCTCCACCAGAGAGATGTGATACCTGCAGGACGGGTTAGGGTTAGGGTTAGGACACCAGATCAGGGTTAGAGTTAGGACACCAGATCAGTACTGTCTGTCTACGGTCTGGAACCATCTGTTACTCGGAGCTTTAGTCTGGTATCCATTTATAATCCTAGATATTTGGGATTAATAAAACCTGAGTAACAGGAATAATGTCCTTTACGTTTATTTTACTGTAGAACAAAATGAAGTAGTGTCTGAAACTGTTTCCTCACATTTAAACTTCCCCTCTGACTAGAATCAGTCACATTTTTATAACGTATCAAACTACAAACGTTATTAAAAGCTTAAAGTTCGATCACTCTGTTTACTGCTTTAAAACCAGAGGGGTTAAACATGAGGCTCGTGGGCCAGAATCTTTCTTCCTGCCATTCCTTCTTTCCTTCCTTCCTTCCTTCCTTCCTTCCTGTCTTCACTTTTATCTGGAGATCAGCTGTTGACTGACTTCCTGGTTTTTAAACTGTAATGTGTTTTTTCTACCAGCAGGTGGCACAAGAAACTAAAACAACAGATCATTGGTTGCCGTGGTTACCTGAGCGGGCTGCTCTCGCCGACCCCCTCCCTGCTCTCCGCCATCAGCTCCAGCATGACGTTGAACGAGGCCTTGTCGTTGTAGAAGACGACGACGTCCTCGCCCGAGTTCGTTAGCTGCGGAGAGAGAGAGAGAGAGAGAGAGAGATCGTTACTGCGTTGCCTAGGTAACCACACAGCACAGCACAGCTCCTCCTCTTCCTCCTCTTCCTCATCCTCACCTCGGTCATGATCATGTCCTGACACTTCTTGACGTACTTGCCCTCGGCCTTGATGATGGTGTGCAGGAAGTTGAGGTACTGGACGTGGCGGCCGTGCGTTGCTAGGCAATGGATGAAGTGCTGCAGGACGCTCTCCGAGATCTCGCTGCACAGCTGATAGTTGTTACTGAAGATGTGCTGAACCGTCTCCGCCTCCAGCAGCTAAACACGGGCGAGAATACGTTACTATGACAACCGTCTCCGCCTCCAGCAGCTGAACACGGGCGAGAATACGTTACTATGACAACCTCGCTGCTCTGGATTCTCTCTCCTTCCTTCTTTCCTTCCTTCCATCTTTTCCTTTCTTCCTCCTTCCCTCCCTTATTTTCCTTCCTTCCATCTTTCCTCCCTTCCTTCTTTTCCTTCCCTTCCTTCCGCTGTAACCGTCTCCATGTTTCAAAGACATCTCCTATACATCCCCTTGTTTTGTTTCTCAAATTGTCACAACGTATTTGAGTCATAATGTTTTTTTGGTTTTGTAACATCAGACTGCAGCTCAGTGGCACCTGGCAACCTGGCTGCTGAAACACTACTGACTTGGTGATTGGTAGCTAGGTGGTGGGTGGAGCATCAGTACTGACTTGGTGATTGGTAGCTAGGTGGTGGGTGGAGCATCAGTACTGACTTGGTGATTGGTAGCTAGGTGGTGGGTGGAGCATCAGTACTGACTTGGTGATTGGTAGCTAGGTGGTGGGTGGAGCATCAGTACTGACTTGGTGATTGGTAGCTAGGTGGTGGGTGGCGCATCAGTACTGACTTGGTGATTGGTAGCTAGGTGGTGGGTGGAGCATCAGTACTGACTTGGTGATTGGTAGCTAGGTGGTGGGTGGAGCATCAGTACTGACTTGGTGATTGGTAGCTAGGTGGTGGTTGGAGCATCAGTACTGACTTGGTGATTGGTAGCTAGGTGGTGGGTGGAGCATCAGTACTGACTTGGTGATTGGTAGCTAGGTGGTGGTTGGAGCATCAGTACTGACTTGGTGATTGGTAGCTAGGTGGTGGGTGGAGCATCAGTACTGACTTGGTGATTGGTAGCTAGGTGGTGGGTGGAGCATCAGTACTGACTTGGTGATTGGTAGCTAGGTGGTGAGTGGAGCTTTTCAAATGTGAATATTCTGGCTGGACTACTACTGTCAGTGATATCAGTGTTTGAAATGAACATGATTCCTTAATGTCTGGTTACATTTTAGGGCCATTTTATGATTACTTGGAATATATTTGTTACATACAGCTACTTTAAGGAAGCGTGTAGTCTATGAAATGACGATATTCAGGTGAAATATTCAGTTAATTATGATTTAAAACAGAAAAAAGCAGAAAATCTTCAAACTGGAGGAGCAGAAAGCAGATTAACTTAAACCGATCATTAATAATCACAGCTGTTGATATCCAGTCTGTTAATGTTCCTGATGGTAACCATGGTGACCAGACTGAACCCTAGAACCAGGACCGTACCCCGGGGTTCAGGAACAGGTTGAGGTTCTTGTGCAGCAGGGTCTGGTTCTCCTGGTTCCCCATGCAGAACTTCTGCAGGAACAGATGAGTGAACCTGATGATCTCCTGCATCTTCACATCGTTCTGCAGAGAGACAGAAACCAGCTTTAAACTTATTCAGGGTCAGGGTCTCAGAGTTAGGGTCAGGGTCAGGGTCAGGGTCTCAGGGTCAGGTCTACGGTCAGGGTTAGGGTCTCAGGGTCAGGTCTAGGGTCAGGGTCAGGGTCTCAGGGTCAGGTCTATGGTCAGGGTCAGGGTCTCAGGGGGGTCAGGGTCAGGGTCTCGGGGGGTCGGGGTCTCAGGGTCAGGGTCAGGGTCTCACCTGGTCGTAGGAGGGTCAGGGTCTCAGGGGGGTCAGGTCTAGGGTCAGGTCTAGGGTCAGGGTCTCACCTGGTCGTAGGAGACCTGCAGCAGGTCCAGCATGACCTTGTGGGCCCCCATGTTCTTCAGGAGTCTCTGCTGCTTCTTCCAGACGCCGCTGCTGCACATCTTATTCAGCCGCTCCAGGATCTGCAGCACAGAGACCACACGGGGTTACAGGAACCCTGAGGAACCCTGAGGAACCCTGAGGAACCCCGAGGAACCCTGAGGAACCCCGAGGAACCCTGAGGAACCCTGGTACTCAGAGGAACCCTGAGGAACCCCGAGGAACCCCGAGGAACCCTGATACTCAGAGGAACCCTGATACTCAGAGGAACCCTGGTACTCAGAGGAACCCTGAGGAACCCCGAGGAACCCCGAGGAACCCTGGTACTCAGAGGAACCCTGGTACTCAGAGGAACCCTGATACTCAGAGGAACCCCGAGGAACCCTGGAACTCAGAGGAACCCAGAGGAACCCCGAGGAACCCTGATACTCAGAGGAACCCTGATACTCAGAGGAACCCAGAGGAACCGAGGAACTCAGAGGAACCCTGGTACTCAGAGGAACCCTGATACTCAGAGGAACCCTGATACTCAGAGGAACCCAGAGGAACCCTGATACTCAGAGGAACCCAGAGGAACTCAGAGGAACCCTGATACTCAGAGGAACCCTGATACTCAGAGGAACCCAGAGGAACTCAGAGGAACCCTGGTACTCAGAGGAACCCTGATACTCAGAGGAACCCAGAGGAACTCAGAGGAACCCTGGTACTCAGAGGAACCCTGATACTCAGAGGAACCCAGAGGAACCCTGATACTCAGAGGAACCCAGAGGAACTCAGAGGAACCCTGATACTCAGAGGAACCCTGATACTCAGAGGAACCCTGATACTCAGAGGAACACTGATAGTCTCTCTTTACTTCTTCATTCATATTAATTCATCTATCCATCCATCTAGCCATCTATTAGCCACTATTAGCATAACACAATCCCCAGGTGCATTGTGGGTAATGTAGTCAGTGATGAATATAATAATGTATGAAGAGATATTTGGACACTTTTTCTGAAAATCTCCTCTCTCTCCTTCCTCTCTCTCCTTCCTCTCTCTTTCTCCTCTCCTTCCTCTCTCTCCTCTCCTTCCTTCCTTCCTCTCTCTCCTCTCCTTCCTCTCTCTCCTCTCCTTCCTCTCTCTCCTCCTCTCCTCTCTCTCCTCTCCTTCCTCTCTCTCCTCCTCTTCCTCTCTCTCCTCTCCTTCCTCTCTCTCCTCCTCTTCCTCTCTCTCCTCTCCTTCCTCTCTCTCCTCTCCTTCCTCTCTCTCTCCTCTCCTTCCTCTCTCTCTCCTCTCCTTCCTCTCTCTCTCCTCTCCTTCCTCCCTCTCCTCTCCTTCCTCTCTCTCTCCTCTCCTTCCTCCTCCTCTCCTTCCTCTCTCTCCTCTCCTTCCTCTCATCTCTCTCTCCCTCTCTCTCCTCTCCTTCCTCTCTCTCTCTCTCCCTCTCTCTCCTCTCCTTCCTCTCTCTCTCTCTCCCTCTCTCCTCCTCTCCTCTCCTTCCTCTCTCTCCTCTCCTTCCTCTCTCCTCTCCTCTCCTTCCTCTCCTCTCTCTCTCTCTCTCCTCTCCTCCTCCTCTCTCTCCTCTCCTTCCTCTCTCTCCTCTCCTTCCTCTCCTCTCCTTCCTCTCTCTCCTCTCCTTCCTCTCTCTCCTCTCCTTCCTCTCTCTCCTCTCCTCCTCTCCTTCCTCTCTCTCCTCTCCTTCCTCTCTCTCCTCTCCTTCCTCTCTCTCTCTCTCCTCCTCCTCTCCTTCCTCTCTCTCCTCTCCTTCCTCTCTCTCCTCTCCTTCCTCTCTCCTCTCCTTCCTCTCTCTCCTCTCACTCCTCTCCCTCTCTCTCTCTCCTCTCTCTCCTCTCCTTCCTCTCTCTCCTCTCCTTCCTCTCTCTCCTCTCTCCTCTCCTCCTCTCTCTCTCTCTCCTCTCCTCTCTCTCCTCTCCTTCCTCTCTCTCCTCTCCTTCCTCTCTCCTCTCCTTCCTCTCTCTCTCCTCTCCTCCTCTCTCTCTCCCTCTCTTCCTCTCTCTTCCTCTCCTTCCTCTCTCTCTCCTCTCCTTCCTCCTCTCCTCTCCTTCCTCTCTCTCTCCTCTCCTTCCTCTCTCTCTCCTTCTCTCTCTCTCCTCTCCTTCCCCTCTCCTCTCCTTCCTCTCTCTCTCCTCTCCTTCCTCTCTCTCTCTCCTTCCTCTCTCCTCTCCCTTCCTCTCTCTCTCCTCTCCTTCCTCTCTCTCCTCTCCTTCCTCTCTCTCCTCTCCTTCCTCTCTCTCCTCCTCCTCTCCTTCCTCTCTCCTCTCCTTCCTCTCTCCTCTCCTTCCTCTCTCCTCTCCTTCCTCTCTCTCCTTCCTCTCTCTCCTCTCCTTCCTCTCTCCTCTCTCCTCTCCTTCCTCTCTCTCTTCTCCTTCCTCTCTCTCTCCTCTCCTTCCCCTCTTCTCCTCTCCTTCCTCTCTCTCCTCTCCTTCCTCTCTCTCCTTCCTCTCTCTCCTCCTCTCCTTCCTCTCTCTCCTCCTCTTCCTCTCTCCTCCTCCTCTCTCTCTCTCTCCTCTCTTTCCTCTCTCTCTCCTCTCCTTCCTCTCTCTCCTCTCCTTCCTCTCTCTCCTCTCCTTCCTCTCCTTCCTCTCTCTCTCCTCTCCTTCCTCTCTCTCCTCTCCTTCCTCTCTCTCCTCTCCTTCCTCTCTCTCCTCTCCTTCCTCTCTCTCCTCTCCTTCCTCTCTCTCTCTCCTCTCCTTCCTCTCTCTCCTCTCCTTCCTCTCTCCTTCCTCTCCTCTCCTTCCTCTCTCTCCTCTCCTTCCTCTCTCTCTCTCCTCTCCTTCCTTCCTCTTCCTCTCCTCTCCTTCCTCTCTCTCCTCTCCTTCCTCTCTCTCCTCTCCTTCCTCTCTCTCTCTCCTCTCCTTCCTCTCCTTCCTTCCTCTTCCTCTCCTCTCCTTCCTCTCTCCTCTCCTTCCTCTCCTTCCTCTCTCTCCTTTCCTTCCTCTCTCTCCTCTCCTTCTTCTCTCTCCTCTCTACTCCAACCGGTCCAGGCAGATGTTCTCCCACTCTGAGTCTGGTTCTGAGGGTTCTTCCTGTTAAAAGATGTTCTCCCACTCTGAGTCTGGTTCTGAGGGTTCTTCCTGTTAAAAGATGTTCTCCCACTCTGAGTCTGGTTCTGAGGGTTCTTCCTGTTAAAAGATGTTCTCCCACTCTGAGTCTGGTTCTGAGGGTTCTTCCTGTTAAAAGATGTTGTCCCACTCTGAGTCTGGTTCTGAGGGTTCTTCCTGTTAAAAGATGTTCTCCCACTCTGAGTCTGGTTCTGAGGGTTCTTCCTGTTAAAAGATGTTCTCCCACTCTGAGTCTGGTTCTGAGGGTTCTTCCTGTTAAAAGATGTTCTCCCACTCTGAGTCTGGTTCTGAGGGTTCTTCCTGTTAAAGGGAGTTTTTTCTCTCCACTGCTGCCCATGTGGGAATGTTGGGTCTCTTTAAATGAAACCTGAAGAGTTGGGTTTATACCTGCTCTATGTGGAAAGAGCCTTCACATGACTCTGTTGTAATTTGGAGCTTTATAAATAAAGATTGATTGATTGAAAATGATGAATTGATTATCAAAACTGTTCATTTAATAGTTGGCAACTAATCTTTGCAGCTCTAAATACAAGACTGAGAAGTTTGAAGAGCTGAGGAGTAAGATCTGAGTCAGGTGAGCCAACGTGATGTTTATTGGCAACAACTTGGAAGTAAAAATCAACCAGGTGAAAGAAAAGGTTTGACTAGTTGAACCTTTGAATGTGTTTTTGTCCTGCGAGTGTTTTCATGCTGGGAAGGAATCAGCCAGTGTGAACAGAAGTGTGATTAAAGCCACCAGTGATTCATTGGACACAGGATGAAGACACATGAGAACCAGTTCTTTAATGTTCCTCTCCAGTTCTGTTGGATGCCGTATGGATGCAGAGTGTGTTGGCATAAATAAACCGAATGATCCTGAACAGTGAAAGCCACCATTGTTAAAGAGACAAAGGTAAGAACGCCACCTACAGGAACTCAAGGAGGAGGAGGAAGAAACGACATAGTCCCGCCCACACTGATTGATTGACAGGTGGTCTCTGAAGTGTTAAACACCAAAGAGGAAGAAAACATTTTTTTAAACCGTGTGAACGATGCAGACAGACGAGTTTTCTCACCTCTTTGACATTCTGGTAGTTCTCGTTGCTCTTCTCCAGTTTGTCCTTCTTGGGTGTGGTTTCCTCTAATGCCCCCTACAGGATGCAGACGGTAAGACAGCATATGCAGTTCTCTGGGTATTGTACTACATTATACACACTTATATCACTCATCAAACTACTACAACAGATTTGACCAAGCTTAAAGGACCAGTTCAGTGTTTCCAGTGTTTGTTAAAGCAGCAGTCAGGTTTCTCTCTCTGTAATCATTCCTCCTGTTCATACTGAATATTAAAAGATCTGCTTCTAGTGTGCTTTCAATGGAAGTGATGGAGGACTAAATCCACAGTGTTTCCACACAGTCATTTAAAGTCTCTGATCAGCTTCTATTGAGCTTCATCAGTGTGAGTTAGTCATATCAGTGATATCTGACACATTTACAGTCTGTTTAGCATCAGATTCCCTCTTAGTGTTTCCTGTTTCTCTGTGGTGGAAGTATAGTAACAAAAAGACTTTGCTACTAAAAACACTGTAACGTTGAAACATAGAAGATGAAGATTTGACTCATTCAGACTCTGAAGCTTCATATTAGCTTCACATCAACTTTATAATCCATGTTTCCTCAGAAGGAGGACTGTGGGTTTAGTCCTCCATCACTTCCTGTTAACATGATGAAGGATCTAATGCTCAGTATGAACAGGAGGAATCATTAGCATCTGGCCACCTGCTGTACAGCTGCATGAATATGATTGGATGTTGTTTGTCAGCTGATGAAGGAACCGCTGATGCTGCAAGTTTGATTTCTGCATCATATCTACTTTCTCTGTATCCTTGTTTATGTTGAAATCTTGTGAGAGGAGGTTTGATGTTGTCTTTTTTAGCATGCCTTCACTATGCGTCGACACTGAAACTAAAGGTGCCAACATTCAAATTTAAATCCATGGTTGCGTACCATGTAATGCCTACAGCTCTACCCTGGTTATGGACCCTTGTTGCATGTCATACTCTCCTCTCTCTCTTTAGCTGTTTCGAATGGTCAAATAAAGGCGTTTCAGTTTTAATCGTCTGCTTCCACATATCTGAATCACAGATGTCCACATTTCCAATTTGTTCATGGGTTCATATTGGTCTGGGATTCTGTCCCAGATAGCATGCGAATGTGGGCCACTTGAGGCAATGATCCGGCACTGTAGGCATTCTTCTGGCCCGGACAAAACAGACGTGAACCTAAACTGGCCCATGTAGTAAATGCTACATTTGGGCCAAATATCACAAAACGAATATGGCCCATCTTTGGCCGAAATATGGCAAGTATGGCAATGACTAATCCGGATGTGAGCCTAAAGAGGCCCACATATAAGGAAACATACTTGGCCCAGCTTTGTTGAAACATATTTGGGCCAGTCTTGGCCGAACTGGTTTATTTGGTGTGTTTTTGGTTGACATCTGGCATTGTGATGGCTTGGTTATGGCCCACTTTTGGCAAACATGAGCGGACCGCCCAAGTGCCATCATTCCATGCTGTATGTGGGCCGGATGAACATGTCAGGTGTGGGCCAGATATGGGCCAAAAGAATTTTTCTATCTGGGGTTGATTGACGCCTGTTTCCCTCAGTTGGGAGAATAATTGGGCAATCAAAGCTTTCTATAAATTCAGAATGGGGACATAATCTTCCTACATATGTAACAAGCAATATCTATGAACAGTAGGATCAGAAAAGTGTCCAAAAAAATAATGGCGAAACAAAATGACCTCTGAGTCTGATTATCAAGCTTATAACTGGTTAGCTTGCTGTAATTAGTTAGCGATGGTTAATTAGCAAAATATTAATTTGCAATAGTTTAACATGCAGTACAAGTGTGTATAAAATGTACGATCATTAGAACAGATATCTAGACATCTTGGTACAGCGTTGTACTTTTATGTCACAGTAGAAACAGAAACACAACACAGAGTTAGGAAAGTGTGACATGCGACAAGAGTCTGAAGCCAGATCTGAACCCAGGACCACGTAGTTACACCTCAGCCAATGAGACACCAGAAAGCACCAACACACCAACGCACAGGAAGCTCAAACACCAGCAAATATGAATAAATACATTCAGAGTATGAACAAATGTTATTCTGCCAAAGGAAACGTTTGTTGTGCTGGAAGTAAGCTGCAATGTTTAAGTGAGTTTGCTGGTTAGTGGATCAGTTGCTGTTATTTAAAGCAGCCGAATACCGAACATTAACTTCTGAAACTAAAGCTGTATGCTGACGATTCTGCTCTCTTCATCTCTGTTTCCTCTTTAAATTTTTACTTTTTTTTTTTTTTTTTTTACATGTATTCATTTGCATTTATTCACATTTTCAATATGCACACACAAAAGCTGCAATGTTTAAGTTAGTTTTCTGGTTAGTGGATCAGTTGCTGTTATTTAAAGCAGCCGTTAAAAACATGAATCATTAAAACTGAATGGAAGTTAATTATTAATACCGAATATTAACTTCTGAAACTAAAGCTGTATGCTGACGATTCTGCTCTCTTCATCTCTGTTTCTTCTTTAAATTTTTACTTTTTTTTTTTTTTACATGTATTCATTTGCATTTATTCACATTGTCAATATGCACACACAAATCCTGTAAACTCTATAAATGTATAAATCTCTATTTATTCTCTCTCTAAGTCCTCAAAAACCAGCCGGCTGTTCTTCCTCCTCACCTCTCCTTTCTCTTTCTTTTCCTTCTTTCCTCCTTCTCCTCCTCCTGTGCCTTTCTTCTCCACCCACAGCTCAGATTTCTCCACCAGCGTGCGGAGGCGATCCAGATCCGCTTTGATCAGCTTGTAGTTCTCCACATCCTGAGACGAGATCAGCAGCTGGACCTGCAAGACGCACAGAGAGGTTTTTAATATCACTGTTCATCGTGAAGCGCTTCGTTTAGAAAAAATAGACTTTAAAGACCATGTAAAGTGAATTCAGACATTTTCTTCTAAACACATTAAATAGGTCATAAATGTATTTTTAAAAAAGGTGTAAAAAGCATTTCAACCATTTAGATTTGAATTGTGGAGCTAGGATTAGCATAAACCCGCCCCTGCTGCTGTAGAGGTATAAATACATTGATCGGACACACTACTACTACTACAGTCTACAGCTAGCCTGTTAGCTGAGTTAGCACTACTACTACTACAGTCTACAGTTAGCCAGTTAGCTGAGCTAGCTGCCGAGTTAGCCGCCGAGTTAGCAGCCAAATTAGCTGCTGAGCTAGCCGCTGAGCTAGCCGCCGAGTTAGCTGCCGAGTTAGCCGCCGAGCTAGCAGCCGAGTTAGCCGCAGAAAGCTCTCAGACGTCCATGTTTTGGGTAGAGGTGGTTACTACAGTGTAAACGGTCTGCTTACTATCTGGTCCTTTAGTGTGTAGTATAGAAGTATGAAGTATGTAGTATGTGGTTTCGAACACAGCCATAGTGTACCTGTTTGAAGGTGTGCAGCACTTCCTGTCTCTGGCTGAAGTGTCTGAAGAGCAGCTGCAGGGCTCCAGACACCAGAGGAGGGTAATCGTGCATGGTGAGGTGAACCAGCACCCGCAGAAACATCCGACCACCTTCATCATCCACCTCCAGGATACTGTTCCCCTTACTGCATGCATGCACACACACACACACACACACACACACACACAATACACACACACACAAATACTCAATATGCTACTTTTATGAATGAAGTATGCAACTCCATCCAAATGAATAGATGGAGTTGCATCATTCATCACGTGACCATCACCACGTTACATACCCGACTCCAAACATGGCCTCCGCCTGCTCCCCAATGTGTAGCAGGTTGATGGTGGCTGAGGAGGGACAAACAGAGTCACGTGGTTTGAGTTTATTCAGAGAGAAAGATTTAGATTTAAAAGTTAAAAAAAGAAAGAAACGAGAGACCTGTGGATTTATAACGCTTTACTTTAAAATTACACATTTTAGAGTTTATCCGGGTTCTACCGGTTGTTTCCATGGTGACTGGGATGCCTTTTACTGACACTATCAACCATTAAAAACTACATATATGCAATAAAACAGTGATGTAATATAAAGATCCTCATGTGCTGCTTGTTGTTAATGTTTTCATCTCAGTGAGTATAATATGAGCTGCTGTCTGATATGCTGGTAAAGTTTAACATCTGGACTCAAAAGAACTCAAGTAACACAATTAAAAGTTTATTTAAAGCAAAAAGTCGTCTGTACCTGCCTGCTCCATGTTCGTGGTGGCGTCGGCGTCGGCCATGTCATAAACATCCACAAACTCCTTCTTAAAGACGGACAGCAGGAAGGAGATGCGGTAGTCCAGACGAACGTTCAGGATGAACTGATGAGGATGAGAGTTCAGTTCAATTTCAGCTCCAGTAAGAAACGATTTCATGTTAAAGTAACTTAATAAATGCATCATCTATTGATTGATGCCGGGGCTGCATGGAGCTCACTCACTGGTCCACCAGTCTCGTATTGGTTACCTGTAATATCTCCAGTATCTTCAGCTTGGTGTCCATCACTGTCAGATCCATGTTTTCTATACTGTCCTTACTGCCTCTCTGTCCTTCAAGCACAAGTCCCGCCCCCAGCCCCGCCCCCCTGGCTCCACCGCCGCCAAATATGGACTGCTTCCTGTTGAGCACCATGGTGGACATAATCTGACCCATCCCGTGTATGGAGCGCTTCACGTTCTTCCCTTCAGACAGACAGACGAGGAAACAGCAGCAGAGTGAAAAGAAAAGTCATGTGACTGTTTTGAAACATGGTCAGACATCATGTGACCTCAGTAAATTCGGGGGGGGGGGGGGGGGGGGGGGTTCCTAACTCATCATCATTCAAAAAAATAATCAAATGATATTTTACTTGTATTGTGATGCTCAAGGAACAAATCCTTCAAAATAAAAGAACAAACTCCTTAAAATAAAGGAACCCGCTGCACACTGTGGCATATTCCTTTATTTTGAAGAGTTTGTGTCTTTAATAGTTTTTGGACAACTACAGAAGACTAAGACAAGATCAGACTTTGATACACAAACCATGCTTGTTAGAAAATCAGTTAATTTTTGGTTTGGATCCAAATGAGAAGGAAATTACTAGAAATGCTGAGAAGGGTCAGTTATTAAAATATGTGTATCATGTCTGTTCAGATTTTACAGTTAACACATTACATTTCCCCCCTTTAACTTCCTCTGCCCCCCTGTGATGCCTCAGAGTTTGAGAAGCTCTGCGTCAGGTCAACAGGAAGTAGAACAGACAGTACCTGATCCGTCATCGTGAAATAAGAGCGCGGCTTGAGCAGGGTTCGGTCTGCAGTCGATGATGCCGAGCAGCGTTCTGGTGAGTCTGAGCAGCTCAAAGAAACTGTAGAAACCAAAGTAGATCAAATGTCGGGCCAAACTCACCACCTGGACAGGAAACAGGAAGTGGTCACAGATTAGCAAAGACTGATGGATGTAGAGCAGGGGTGTCAAATTCATTTTCATTCAAGGGCCACATACAGCCCAATTTGATCTCATGTGGGCCGGATCATTAAAAAGATGGAAGGAACAAGGGAAGAAGGGAAGGAAAAGAAGACAGGAAGGAATGAGGGAAGGAAAGAAGGATAAAAGAAAGACAGAAAGCATTAGGACAGAAAGAAGGAAGGAAGGACAGATGGGAGGAAGGAAGGAAGGCAGGAAGGAAGGAAAAGAAGACAGGAAGGAAAGATGGAAGGAACGAAGGAAGGAAAGAAGGAAGGAACGAAGGAAGGAAAGAAGGAAAGAAGGAAAAAGAAAAAAGAAAAAAGAAAGGGGAGAAGGAAGGAAGGGAAGATGGAAGGAAAGAAGGAAAAAAGAAAGAAAGAAAGGGAAGAAGGACAGAAGGAAGGACAGATAGAAGGAAGGAAGGAAAAGAAGACCGGAAGGAAAGATGGAAGGAAGGAAGAAAGAAAGAAAGACAGGAAGGACAGTGGGCCGGATTGGGTCCCTCGGCGGGCCAGTTCTGGCCCACGGGCCGCATGTTTGACACCCCTGATGTAGAGAGTTGTAAAAGAAGGAGAGGAGAGGAGCAGATATCTGACCTCGTATGTGAGTTTGTTCTTCTCCTCGTTGTGGAACGGCAGCTCGTCGTGCAGCACGTTGTTCAGATACTCTTCCATGAACACCATGGTGTTGGAGAAACGGTTCTTCTTGTTGTCTCTGCTGTCGTCCATGTTGGAGTCGTAACTGAAGGTAAAAAACACCACCATTAAAGATAAAAATGATCTGAAAAGTGTTTATCAAAGGACTGTCTGGTCATTGTCAAGAACACCTGAAGCTTCTTCCTGTGGCTGAAGGACACACTCTACATTCAACCTCATGGTGTTTCTGTTCTTCACACACATGAGAAGCCAGATCAGACAGGATCAACATTCTTGTGTTCTTATCCCAAAACTCTGACTATGGTAAAGTTTGTTCATACGAGTGTTCAAAGGAAAATGTACTTTTGGGTTTTGCTTTAATTTGTCTATATTAAGATAATGCAGCAACTGCCCCTTTGAGACTGAAGTCAATATGTATCTACAAGTGTAATACCACTGACGGACACTAGAGGTCCTAAGTGAAAGCCTGAACTTTACTGAGTCAATCTTTGTCTTCAACAACTCGTTCTGGGATCAATCTTTAAATTCAGACCCTCTGATAAGTGCAGGTCTGGTCTGGAAATGTCAATATATATCGCCTGAACAGGGACTTGAACCCTGGACCCTCAGATTAAAAGTCTGATGCTCTACCGACTGAGCTATCCAGGCTCTGTGAGGACCTGAGGATGAAATACTCAAGATCCCAAATCATATAATAATACACCAGTTCATAATTTCATTTAGCAGAACATCTGAGAGTTGACAAAATTAAGATTCTAGGTTACCAAGATAATAGCTCATCAGTATATTTCTTACTTATTTACGAAAAGTTTGTAATATGTCCTTCAGACACATCATGGTAGGTACGACTGAGCTCTGTTCACCTCATGCAAGAATATTTTCTTTTCTTTTCCCAAAAATCTGACTATGATAAACGTTTGTTTGTTCAAGTGTTCCAAGATGAATTTAGCAAAGTTTACTTTGGCCTGGTTTGGGTTTTACTTTAATTTCTCTTTATTGCACTTAATCAGCAAATACTGCCTTCAAGTGTAATACCACCAACTGACAGCCTTAAACTTTACTGAGTCAATCTAACCTTTCAACACTCATTCGGATCTCAATGTTTAGATTTAGATGCTCTAATAAGTGAACTAGTGGTCTGATAACCTCAATATATACCGCCTGAACAGGGACTTGAACCCTGGACCCTCAGATTAAAAGTCTGATGCTCTACCGACTGAGCTATCCAGGCTCTGTGAGAAGCCTTCTGAGGAAATACTCAAGATCCCAAATCATATAATAATACACCAGTTCATAATTTCATTTAGCAGATGCTTTTATCCAAAGTGACGAACATCTGAGAGTTGATACAACCAAAAGCAAGATTCTCGTAACTCCAGTAACAAAACTTGAGGAATACTTTAAAGCGTCTCACTCTTTGATGGTGATGGACGTGGGGATTTCAGTCCAGAGGCGGGCGAACTTCACAGGAGTCACCAGCTCCTGGGGGTCTCGGTCTACGTGGGCGTGGAGCATGAGGCGACAGAAAGACGCCCGCAGGTCAAAGGGCAGCGTCTCGTCCATCATGCACAGGAAGATGAGCTCAATGTCCAGCTGTTTGGAGATCTCGTCTATGGCCAGATACTGACGGTCCAAACACATCCGGGCAAAGAGCTTCAGCTGGTACCTGAGGACACAAACAGTCAGTCAGTGAGTGATTACTGGATTTAGTGTGAGTACTGCTGGTGTTGATCAGCCTGATGATGAATCTGTCCTGAGGAAGATCTCTCAGTAACTACCGCTCATATATTCATGAGATTGGTTGTTTGGTAATCTCAATATACGTTGCGTGTTCATACGAGTGTTCAAAGGGGTTTTGGGTTTTGCTTTAATTTGTCTTTATTAAGATAATGCAGCAACTGAGACCTTTGAGACTGAAGTCAATATGTATCTTCAAGTGTAATACCACCGACAAGCACTAGAGGTCCTAAGTGAAAGCCTGAACTTTACTGAGTCAGTCTTTGTCTTCAACAACGTGTTCTGAGATTAATCTTTAAATTCAGACCCTCTGATAAGTGTGGGGCTTGTC
>NC_070581.1:34264388-34269388 GCF_027409825.1 Scomber japonicus | reverse complement strand
CAACAGACCAATTAAACAAGCAGAGGTAGCCAGGTAGAGCTTATAATGTGGACTACAGTGTGTTTACTGATGTTTATGAATGTTAGTTATTTATTTATTTTCTTATAAACCAGATACAAGAAAATGTGCAGAATAATTATTCATTGACTCATATTTGTGATTTTAACCGGATCTTTCTGCATCTTAAAGAACTCATAGAACCTTATGAACCTACTAGAACACTGTGCTCCCAGCTCATAGAACCTTATGAACCTACTAGAACACTGCGCTCCCATCTCATAGAACCTTATGAACCTACTAGAACACTGTGCTCCCAGCTCATAGAACCTTATGAACCTACTAGAACACTGCGCTCCCAGCTCATAGAACCTTATGAACCTACTAGAACACTGTGCTCCCAGCTCATAGAACCTTATGAACCTACTAGAACACTGCGCTCCCAGCTCATAGAACCTTATGAACCTACTAGAACACTGCGCTCCCATCTCATAGAACCTTATGAACCTACTAGAACACTGTGCTCCCAGCTCATAGAACCTTATGAACCTACTAGAACACTGCGCTCCCAGCTTATAGAACCTTATGAACCTACTAGAACACTGTGCTCCCAGCTCATAGAACCTTATGAACCTACTAGAACACTGTGCTCCCAGCTCATAGAACCTTATGAACCTACTAGAACACTGTCCCAGCTCATAGAACCTTATGAACCTACTAGAACACTGCGCTCCCATCTCATAGAACCTTATGAACCTACTGGAACACTGCGCTCCCAGCTCATAGAACCTTATGAACCTACTGGAACACTGCGCTCCCAGCTCATAGAACCTTATGAACCTACTAGAACACTGTGCTCCCAGCTCATAGAACCTTATGAACCTACTAGAACACTGTGCTCCCAGCTCATAGAACCTTATGAACCTACTAGAACACTGTCCCAGCTCATAGAACCTTATGAACCTACTAGAACACTGCGCTCCCATCTCATAGAACCTTATGAACCTACTGGAACACTGCGCTCCCAGCTCATAGAACCTTATGAACCTACTGGAACACTGCGCTCCCAGCTCATTGAACCTTATGAACCTACTAGAACACTGTGCTCCCAGCTCATTGAACCTTATGAACCTACTAGAACACTGTGCTCCCAGCTCATAGAACCTTATGAACCTACTAGAACACTGTGCTCCCAGTAGAGGTAAGATCGGGCCTAAAAAATCCAGCCCGACCCGACCCAGGCCCGAGGGTATTAAAGCCCGACCCGGCCCGAGCCCGATCAATTAACTTGATTTGCTGGCCCGAGCCCGAAAAAACCCGAAATGTTATATTTGCGCCAGTCAGAGCCGGACAGAGCACTGCTCCGGGAAAAGGGACTGGTTGCGATTTGTGTGATCCCATTTGTGACGATGCCTGTGCATAATGATAACAAATTAAAGCCTTTAAAGTCTTGTAACGAATTCTCCCAGTTAAACAAGACTGTAAAATGCATATTCTCTGACAAGGAGAGGAGCAGCAGCAGCAGCAGGTCTCTGGGGTAAAGCCTCCAGAGCGCAGAAGGTTCACTATAGTCTTCGTTACTAAAGGTGGAAACAAACAGACTTTAAAAATCCTCCGCTGGAGACTGCGCGCACGGATGAATCCATTCATACATGTTTCTGGACCAGCTGCTGTTTGAGAAGTCAGACCTGCTGAGGTAGGTGGTCCAGGGCGGTCATCTCGGTGTAAAGTGTGTATTGTGCGGGAGACCGGGAGTTCAGTCTCGGGTCTTGTCCTCTTGAACATCTGGCAATTACCATACAGCGCCTTCTCTGTTTTATCCAAATTATTTATTTTATTATATTTTATAAGTATTCCTTAGTTTAATATCCATACATCGTTTTAATATACATAATACATAAATATATATTTATTTTTAAAAAAAAAGTTGGCGAGAGAGAAGCCCGACCCGACCCGACCCGAATGTAATCATTGATATTTTGGGCCCGACCCGGCCCGAAAATCGGGCCGGGTCGGGTTCGGACTCGGGCTCGGGCTTAAGATCTTACCTCTAGCTCCCAGCTCATAGAACCTTATGAACCTACTAGAACACTGCGCTCCCAACTCATAGTACCTTATGAACCTACTAGAACACTGCGCTCCCAACTCATAGAACCTTATGAACCTACTAGAACACTGCACTCCCAGCTCATAGAACCTTATGAACCTACTAGAACACTGCGCTCCCAGCTCATAGAACCTTATGAACCTACTAGAACACTGCACTCCCAGCTCATAGAACCTTATGAACCTACTAGAACACTGCACTCCCAGCTCATAGAACCTTATGAACCTACTAGAACACTGTGCTCCCAGCTCATAGAACCTTATGAACCTACTAGAACACTGCGCTCCCAGCTCATAGAACCTTATGAACCTACTAGAACACTGCTCTCCCAATTCATAGAACCTTATGAACCTACTAGAACACTGTGCTCCCAATTCATAGAACCTTATGAACCTACTAGAACACTGTGCTCCCAATTCATAGAACCTTATGAACCTACTAGAACACTGTGCTCCCAGCTCATAGAACCTTATGAACCTACTAGAACACTGCGCTCCCAGCTCATAGAACCTCATGAACCTACTAGAACACTGCGCTCCCAGCATGCAGGCCTACTTGTGGTTCCTAGTATCTCTAAAAGTAGAACAGGAGGCAGAGCCTTCAGTTCTCAGGTTCCTCTCCTGTGGAACCATCTCCCAGATTGGTTCTGGGGGGCAGAACCCTCTCTACGTTTAAGAGTAGGCTTCAAACGTTCCTTTGTGATAAAGCTGATAGTTCGGGTTAGGGGTTCCAGCTCCTAGTTTATGCTGCTATAGGCTTAGACTGCCGGGGGACTCCCATGATGCACTGGGCTCCTCTCTCCTCCTCCCTCTCTCTCTCTATCCATCCATCTATATCCATTAACATTCATGTTCTATTAATGCATCAATAAGCTAAACTTCTTCCCCGGAGTTGTCTGTGCTTTCTGGTCTCACAGGTAATCTGGGCCTGGAGACGTCCGGATGACGGATTCCAGTCCCGGACCTTCAATGTGCTTCTCTCCTCCTCCTCTTCCTCTCTCTCCTCTCCTTCCTCTCTCTCCTCCTCCTCTCCTTCCTCTCTCTCCTCTCCTTCCTCTCTCTCTCCTCTCTACTCCAACCGGTCCAGGCAGATGTTCTCCCACTCTGAGTCTGGTTCTGAGGGTTCTTCCTGTTAAAAGATGTTCTCCCACTCTGAGTCTGGTTCTGAGGGTTCTTCCTGTTAAAAGATGTTCTCCCACTCTGAGTCTGGTTCTGAGGGTTCTTCCTGTTAAAAGATGTTCTCCCACTCTGAGTCTGGTTCTGAGGGTTCTTCCTGTTAAAAGATGTTCTCCCACTCTGAGTCTGGTTCTGAGGGTTCTTCCTGTTAAAAGATGTTCTCCCACTCTGAGTCTGGTTCTGAGGGTTCTTCCTGTTAAAAGATGTTCTCCCACTCTGAGTCTGGTTCTGAGGGTTCTTCCTGTTAAAAGATGTTCTCCCACTCTGAGTCTGGTTCTGAGTGTTCTTCCTGTTAAAAGATGTTCTCCCACTCTGAGTCTGGTTCTGAGGGTTAGGGCTCTATGTGGAAAGAGCCTTGAGATAACTTTTATTGTGATTTGGCGCTTTATAAATAAAGATTAAAGATTGATTGATATGCTAAATGCTATGGATGATTTGGATTGTTTGGGTTTTTCCCCCAATAACTGATGGGGGAAATTTCAAAGTGGAAAAGTAATTTAATTTTATGTAATTTAAAGTTTCTCTTCACATGTCGGGTATGTAATGAAGAGCTGAGTTGGTGTCAGTAAATATAAAGATGTCCCTCATTCTCTCCTCCCTTCCTTCTTTCCTTCCTCCGTCCTTCCTTCCTTCCTTTCCTTACTTCCATCTGTCCTTCCTCCCTCCCTCCTTCCTTCCTTTCCTTACTTCCATCTGTGCTTCCTCCCTCCCTCCTTCTCTCCTCCCTTCCTTCTTTCCTTCCTCCGTCCTTCCTTCCTTCCTTCCTTCCTTTCCTTACTTCCATCTGTCCTTCCTCCATCCCTCCTTCTCTCCTCCCTTCCATCTGTCCTTCCTCCCTCCCTCCTTCTCTCCTCCCTTCCTTCTTTCCTTCCTTCGTCCTTCCTTTCCTTCCTTCCTCCCTTCCTTCCTTCTTTCCTTCCATCCTTCCTTCCTTCCTCCCTTCCTTCCTTCCATCCTTCCTTCCTTCCTTCCTTTCCTTCCTCCCTCCTTCCTTCCCTTCTTTCCTTCCTTCCTTCCATCCTTCCTTCCTTCCTTCCTCCCTTCCTTCCTTCCTTCCATCCTTCCTTCCTTCCATCCTTCCTTCCTTCCTTCTTTCCTCCGTCCTTCCTTCCTTTCCTTCCTCCCTCCGTCCTTCCTTCCTTCCATCTGTCCTTCCTCCATCCCCCTTTCTTCTTCCTTCCTTCTCTCTTTCTTTCCTCCCCCCTACCTTCCTTCCTTCCTCCCTCCGTCCTTCCTTCCATCCTTCCTTCCTTCCATCCTTCTTTCCTTCCTCCTTTCCTACCTTCCATCCTTCCTTCCTTCCATCCTTCCTTCTTTCCTCCGTCCTTCCTTCCTTTCCTTCCTCCCTCCGTCCTTCCTTCCTTTCCTTCCTTCCCTCTGTCCTTCCTCCATCCCCCTTTCTTCTTCCTTCCTTCTGTCTTTCTTTCCTCCCCCCTACCTTCCTTCCTTCTTTCCTCCGTCCTTCCTTCCTTTCCTTCCTTCCCTTCCTTCCGTCCTTCCATCCTTCCTTCCTTCTTTCCTTCCTCCATCCCCCTTTCTTCTTCCTTCCTTCCTTCCTTCCTTCTTTCCTTCCTCCATCCCCCTTTCTTCTTCCTTCCTTCCTTCTTTCTTCCATCCTTCCTTCCTTCCTTCCCATCCTTCTTTCCTTCCTCCATCCCCCTTTCTTCTTCCTTCCTTCCCTTCCTCCCTCCCTCCTTCTCTCTTTCTTTCCTCCCCCCTAC
>NC_070581.1:34224388-34259388 GCF_027409825.1 Scomber japonicus | reverse complement strand
CTGTTCTACATGTTGTTCTACATGTTGTTCTGCATGTTGTTCTACATGTTGTTCTACATGTTGTTCTACATGCTGTTCTACATGTTGTTCTACATGTTGTTGTTCTACATGTTGTTCTACATGTTGTTCTACATGCTGTTCTACATGTTGTTCTACATGTTGTTCTGCATGTTGTTCTACATGTTGTTCTACATGTTGTTCTACATGTTGTTCTACATGTTGTTCTACATGTTGTTCTACATGCTGTTCTACATGCTGTTCTACATGCTGTTCTACATGCTGTTCTACATGCTGTTCTACATGCTGTTCTGCATGTTGTTCTACATGTTGTTCTACATGTTGTTCTACATGCTGTTCTACATGCTGTTCTACATGTTGTTCTACATGCTGTTCTACATGCTGTTCTACATGCTGTTCTACATGCTGTTCTACATGTTGTTCTACATGCTGTTCTGCATGTTGTTCTACATGTTGTTCTACATGTTGTTCTACATGCTGTTCTGCATGTTGTTCTACATGTTGTTCTACATGCTGTTCTGCATGTTGTTCTACATGTTGTTCTACATGTTGTTCTACATGTTGTTCTACATGTTGTTCTACATGTTGTTCTACATGCTGTTCTACATGCTGTTCTACATGTTGTTCTACATGTTGTTCTACATGTTGTTCTACATGCTGTTCTACATGTTGTTCTACATGTTGTTCTACATGCTGTTCTACATGTTGTTCTACATGTTGTTCTACATGCTGTTCTACATGCTGTTCTACATGTTGTTCTACATGTTGTTCTACATGTTGTTCTACATGTTGTTCTACATGTTGTTCTACATGCTGTTCTACATGCTGTTCTACATGTTGTTCTACATGTTGTTCTGCATGTTGTTCTACATGTTGTTCTACATGTTGTTCTACATGTTGTTCTACATGTTGTTCTACATGTTGTTCTACATGTTGTTCTACATGTTGTTCTACATGTTGTACACTGAGGACAATAAATCACAACGAGCCATAGTTTGCTTATTGAAAAGGGAACTGTTGCAGACTTTTACCCAGAGCGTGTTAAGTAGCTCTGTCCCTGGAACTAGCAGGAATGGTTACAGCTGTGTGTGGACTGAACATGCGCACATTTTTTTTTTTTTTTTTCATAAATCAATCCGCGTATCATGCGTGTGCCGAACCGAAATAGATGGTCCGAACGGATCACGGACCAATGATGATCCGTTGCAGGCCTAACTCTAACTCTCAGGGGTCGCAGGTTCCCTTTATAACAAGTATGCTGTAGAAACTTTAGAGACCCTTGAGTAGTGACACTTTTAACCCCTTACATACTGTTCATATTCTGTTCCAGGCGACCTGATCTAAGAGTCCCCTCGTAAACAGGGTCTATACCAAAGGTTGAAGCACAGATGTGTTTAGTGTGAGGTTTTATATTCTTTTGCTTATTAACTTTAATCAGACAATATAATCCCATCTGTTACATCATTCAGCGTCTGATACGACAAACAGAAGCTGCTTCGTTGACCACAGCAGCAGCGAGGAACTTAACCCTCCTGTTGTGCTCAGGTCAAGAAAGGAAGGAAGGAAGGAAATGAGGAAGGAATGAAGGAAGGGAGGAAAGAGGAAGGAAGGAAGTGGGGAAAGAAGGAAATGAGGAAGGAACAAAGAAAGGGAGGAAAGGAGGAAAGAAGGGAGGAAAAGAGGGAGGAAGGAAGGAAGGAAGGAAGGAAGGAAGTGAGAAAAAAGGAAATGAGGAAGGAAGGAAGGAAGGGAGGGAGGAAAGAAAGGAAGGAAGGAAGTGGGGAAAGAAGGAAATGAGGAAGGAACGAAGGAAGGTCGAAAAAGGAGGAAAGAAGGAAGGAAGGGAGGAAGGAAGGAATGAAGGAAGGAAGGACATGAGCAAGGAAGGAAGTGAGAAAAAAGGAAATGAGGAAGGAAGGAAGGAAGTAACAAAGGAAGGAAGGAAGGAAGAAAAGAGGAAGGAAGTAAGGAGAGGAAAGAAAGAATGAGGAAGGAGAGAAGGAAGGAAGGAGAGAAGGAAGGAAGGAGAGAAGGAAGGAAGTGAGGAACAGTCAAAAGAGATGGGGTCAATTTGACCCGGGAGCACAACAGGAGGGTTAACTCATCAAATTTCAGAATAAAAGACATTTGTGGTGTTTTTACAGCTGTTAAATTTGACCTGAACAAATTGTAAGGGGTTAATGTTTGATTACATTATGAGTTTAATTAAATGATCCAGTGTGAGAAGTCCTGGCTGGTTCCTGGGACGATGGGTTCGGGGTTCGTATAAAGGAGGTTTACAGGTTGTTCTTTTCCTGCAAAAATTCAAGGAAAGAAGGAAGGATGGAAAGAAGGAAGGAAGGATGGAAGGAAGGATGGAAGGAAGGAAGGATGGAAGGAAGGAAGGATGGAAGGAAGGAAGGAAGGAAGGAAGGAAGGAAGGAAGGAAGGAAGAAAGGAAGGAGGGAGGAAAGAAGGAAGGAAGGATGGAAGGAAGGAAGGAAGGAAGGAAGGATGGAAGGAAAGAAGGAAGGAAGGAAGGAGGAAAGAAGGAAGGAAGGAAGGAAGGAAGGAAGGAAGGATGGAAGGAAGGAAGAGGAAAGAAGGAAGGATGGAAGGAAGGAAGGAAGGAAGGAAGGAAGGAAGGAAGGATGGAAGGAGGAAGGAGGAAAGAAGGAAGGAAGGAAGGAGGAAAGAAGGAAGGAAGGAAGGAAGGAAGGATGGAAGGAAGGAGGGAGGAAAGAAGGAAGGATGGAAGGAAGGAAGGAAGGAAGGAGGGAGGAAAGAAGGAAGGATGGAAGGAAGGAAGGAAGGAAGGAAGGAAGGAAGGAAGGAAGGATGGAAGGAAGGAAGGAGGAAAGAAGGAAGGAAGGAAGGAGGAAAGAAGGAAGGAAGGAAGGAAGGAAGGATGGAAGGAAGGAGGGAGGAAAGAAGGAAGGATGGAAGGAAGGAAGGAAGGAAGGAAGGAAGGAAGGAAGGAAGAAAGGAAGGAGGGAGGAAAGAAGGAAGGAAGGATGGAAGGAAGGAAGGAAGGAAGGAAGGATGGAAGGAAAGAAGGAAGGAAGGAAGGAGGAAAGAAGGAAGGAAGGAAGGAAGGAAGGATGGAAGGAAGGAGGGAGGAAAGAAGGAAGGATGGAAGGAAGGAAGGAAGGAAGGAAGGAAGGAGGAAGGATGGAAGGAAGGAAGGAGGAAAGAAGGAAGGATGGAAGGAAGGAAGGATGGAAGGAAGGAAGGATGGAAGGAAGGATGGAAAGAAGGAAGGAAGGATGGAAGGAAGGATGGAAGGAAGGAAGGAAGGAAGGAAGGAAGGAGGGAGGAAAGAAGGAAGGATGGAAGGAAGGAAGGAAGGAAGGAAGGAAGGAAGGAAAGAAGGAAGGATGGAAGGAAGGAAGGAAGGAAGGAAGGAAGGAAGGAAGGATGGAAGGAAGGAGGGAGGAAAGAAGGAAGGATGGAAGGAAGGAAGGAAGGAAGGAAGGAAGGAAGGAAGGAAGGAAGGAAGGAAGGAAGAAAGGAAGGAGGGAGGAAAGAAGGAAGGAAGGATGGAAGGAAGGAAGGAAGGATGGAAGGAAAGAAGGAAGGAAGGAAGGAGGAAAGAAGGAAGGAAGGAAGTAAGGAGAGGAAAGAAAGAATGAGGAAGGAGAGAAGGAAGGAAGGAGAGAAGGAAGAAGTCAAAAGAGATGGGGTCAATTTGACCCGGGAACACAACAGGAGGGTTAAATCATCGGATTTCAGAATAAAAGACATTTGTGGTGTTTTTACAGCTGTTAAATTTGACCTGAACAGATTGTAAGGGGTTAATGTTTGATTACATTATGAGTTTAATCAAATGATCCAGTGTGAGAAGTCCTGGCTGGTTCCTGGACGATGGGTTCGGGGGTATAAAGGAGGTTTACAGATTGTTCTTTTCCTGCAAAAATTCAAGGAAAGAAGGAAGGATGGAAGGAAGGAAGAAGGAAGGAAGGAAGGAAGGATGGAAGGAAGGAGGGAGGAAAGAAGGAAGGATGGAAGGAAGGAAGGAAGGAAGGAAGGAAGGAAGGAAGGAAGGAAGGAAGGAAGGAAGGAAGGAGGGAGGAAAGAAGGAAGGAAGGATGGAAGGAAGGAAGGAAGGAAGGAAGGAAGGAAGAAAGGAAGGAAGGAAGGAAGGAAGAAGGAAGGGAGGAGGAAAGAAGGAAGGAAGGATGGAAGGAAGGAAGGAAGGAAGGAAGGAAGGAAGGAAGGAAGAAAGGAAGGAGGGAGGAAAGAAGGAAGGAAGGATGGAAGGAAGGAAGGAAGGAAGGAAGGATGGAAGGAAAGAAGGAAGGAAGGAAGGAGGAAAGAAGGAAGGAAGGAAGGAAGGAAGGAAGGAAGGAAGGAAGGAGGGAGGAAAGAAGGAAGGATGGAAGGAAGGAAGGAAGGAAGGAAGGAAGGAAGGATGGAAGGAAGGAAGGAGGAAAGAAGGAAGGATGGAAGGAAGGAAGGATGGAAGGAAGGATGGAAAGAAGGAAGGAAGGATGGAAGGAAGGAAGGAAGGAAGGAAGGAAGGAAGGAAGGAGGGAGGGAAGAAGGAAGGATGGAAGGAAGGAAGGAAGGAAGGAAGGAAGGAAGGATGGAAGGAAGGAAGGAGGAAAGAAGGAAGGATGGAAGGAAGGAAGGATGGAAGGAAGGATGGAAAGAAGGAAGGAAGGATGGAAGGAAGGATGGAAGGAAGGAAGGATGGAAGGAAGGAAGGATGGAAGGAAGGAGGGAGGAAAGAAGGAAGGATGGAAGGAAGGAAGGAAGGAAGGAAGGAAGGAAGGAAGGAAGGAAGGAAGAAAGGAAGGAGGGAGGAAAGAAGGAAGGAAGGATGGAAGGAAGGAAGGAAGGAAGGAAGAAAGGAAGGAGGGAGGAAAGAAGGAAGGAAGGATGGAAGGAAGGAAGGAAGGAAGGAAGGAAGGATGGAAGGAAAGAAGGAAGGAAGGAAGGAGGAAAGAAGAAAGGAAGAAAGGAAGGAAGGAAGGAAGGAAGGAGGGAGGAAAGAAGGAAGGATGGTGGAAGGAAGGAAGGAAGGAAGGAAGGAAGGATGGAAGGAAGGAAGGAGGAAAGAAGGAAGGATGGAAGGAAGGAAGGAAGGATGGAAGGAAGGATGGAAAGAAGGAAGGAAGGATGGAAGGAAGGATGGAAGGAAGGAAGGATGGAAGGAAGGAAGGAGGAAAGAAGGAAGGATGGAAGGAAGGAAGGATGGAAGGAAGGAAGGATGGAAGGAAGGATGGAAAGAAGGAAGGAAGGATGGAAGGAAGGATGGAAGGAAGGAAGGATGGAAGGAAGGAAGGATGGAAGGAAGGAAGGAAGGAAAGAAGGAAGGATGGAAGGAAGGAGGGAGGAAAGAAGGAAGGATGGTTGTTTTTTTCCTGCAAAAATTCAAAATATTCGTATTACTGAAAACGTTGACCTGTTGGGGGCACTAGAGGGAACATCTGAGAGTCAACAAAGTCATTATTATACATCACTTGGGAACCATGAATGTCTGAAGCAAATACGACCGCCCAGTGTATGTGAAGCTGTAACAAATATTATCCTCTAGAGGACAAACACTGCACGTCCATCCATCAAACAGTTGTCCAGATATTCCACTTCGATCATCAACAACCAACAATCTGACATCATCGTGAGGAGGAAGTCGAGGTAACTTTGCAAATGAAGTGTGTTTTTAACTTTCAAGGAGCATTTTTATACATGTTGACTAGGCATGGGCCGGTATGAGATTCTGGCGGTATGATAACCATAAGCAAAAATATCACGGTTTCATGGTATGGCGGTATTGCGATTACAACTCTAAAAAGAAAAATAAAGACAGACATGTTCATTTAACCCTCCTGTCGTTTTCCCGGGTCAAATTGACCCCATCTCTCTTTTGACTGTTCCTTCATTCCTGCCTTTCTTCTTTCTTCCCTCTTTCTTTAATTTTTCCTTCCGTCTTCCCCTCCTCCCCTCTTTCTTTGCTCCCTCCTCCTTCCATCCTTCCTCCTTTCCTTCCTCCCTCCCCCCTTACTCCTTTCTTTCCTTTGTTCCTTCCTTCTCTCCTTACTTCCTTCCTCTTTTCCTCATTAATCCTTTCCTTCCTTCCTTCTTTCCCTCCCTCCTTACTCCTTTCCTTCCTTCATTCCTTGCTTCCTTCCTTCCTTCCATTCTCCTTTACTTCCTCCCTTCCTTCTCTCCTTACTTCCTTCCTCTTTTGACCAGACAAAAAACATCTCATACCTCAGGAACGGTATGACAGAACATTTGGCGGTTTCGGTTATCGTGGCTTTTTCAAATCGCGGTGAACCTTGAACACGGTTATCATCCCATGCCTAATGTTGACCTAATGTTCAGACATCATGAGGATATAAAGAACAGAAAATCACCAAAAATACGCTTCTTATGTTCCCTTTAATGCAGCTTCAAGTCTTAAAAGCTGAACATATAAAAAGGAAAAGCTTTTCATGAGGCGGGACTGGAATGACTGATTACAGATAGATAGGCTGATATCACACACACACACACACATACACACACACACACACACACACACACACACACACACACACACACACACACACACACACACACACACAGGTTGCGGCCTTCACTTCACATTGCACTGAACCATAAATCACAGGTAGTGAGACGAGGAAGAGGAAGAGAAGGAGGAGGAGGAAGAGGAGGAGGAGATTACAGAGCGGGCGGGAAGCCAGGACGGATCATGTGACTCTGAACATTTCACCGCTGCTCTGATCCAAAGCTCAGCGTGAAACTTCACAGTCAAACCTTTTTTCTCTCCATTTCTGACGTCCATCATGTGCAGCAAGACAAAAACAATCATTTCACCAACAGTAACAGTAAAAAGTGCTTTTGTTGCTTAAATCAAACATTTTGCTGATGCATGTTTGACTTCCTTTTTTCTATTTCCTCCATTTAAATTGAATCTATTGATTTCAGTTTTTAGATGGACTATACAGTAATTAAAACCCATAAAAACTATCAGTAACCATGGCAACTTTCGGCCTCTGAAGAATTAAAGAACGTACAGAACTGTGCAAAAGTCTTAGGTCACCACCGACATACAAACAGGAAATACAGGAAATATGGACACAAAGTTTAACATTAATTATAAAATATGATTATTAATTAAGGTTCCATTTAGGTTAAAGAGAGCCAGGTTCCTCCTACTGCTCCAGTGTAAGAGGAGGTCTGAATACTTACACACTTCAGCCTATAGAAGCTGTTTTTAATACTGCAGACACATTTTCTGTATTTTCTGGTTTTATTCTAATAAAAAGACTGAGAAATAATTATATATGATCATTATAGCATTACTAAAACAACTAATCTAATGATGGTAACATTTCTCTCTGAGATGTAGAAAGTAGCATCACATGGAAATACTACAGTAAAGTACAAGTACCTCAGACTGTACTACAGTAAAGTACAAGTACCTCAAACTGTACTACAGTAAAGTACAAGTACCTCTAACTGTACTACAGTAAAGTACAAGTACCTCAAACTGTACTACAGTAAAGTACAAGTACCTCAGACTGTACTACAGTAAAGTACAAGTACCTCTAACTGTACTACAGTAAAGTACAAGTACCTCTAACTGTACTACAGTAAAGTACAAGTACCTCAAACTGTACTACAGTAAAGTACAAGTACCTCTAACTGTACTACAGTAAAGTACAAGTACCTCAGACTGTACTACAGTAAAGTACTAGTACCTCAAACTGTACTACAGTAAAGTACAAGTACCTCAGACTGTACTACAGTAAAGTACTAGTACCTCTAACTGTACTACAGTAAAGTACAAGTACCTCAGACTGTACTACAGTAAAGTACTAGTACCTCTAACTGTACTACAGTAAAGTACAAGTACCTCAGACTGTACTACAGTAAAGTACTAGTACCTCTAACTGTACTACAGTAAAGTACTAGTACCTCTAACTGTACTACAGTAAAGTACTAGTACCTCAAACTGTACTACAGTAAAGTACAAGTACCTCAAACTGTACTACAGTAAAGTACAAGTACCTCAGACTGTACTACAGTAAAGTACTAGTACCTCTAACTATACTACAGTAAAGTACTAGTACCTCAGACTGTACTACAGTAAAGTACTAGTACCTCAGACTGTACTACAGTAAAGTACTAGTATCTCAGACTGTACTACAGTAAAGTACTAGTACCTCAAACTGTACTACAGTAAAGTACTAGTACCTCAGACTGTACTACAGTAAAGTACTAGTATCTCAGACTGTACTACAGTAAAGTATTATATTTTAACTATTTTTTTCCAGTGTTCAAAAGTCACCATGATCATATTCTGCTTTTGAGTATTAAGTACATCTTACTAGTCAGTATCAAGTGTAATGTATTTTATTCTCAACTTAACATCCTGGAAATATTAAGTAAATGTTAATCATATTCAAGCATAAATAATATGTATTTAAACTAATTCAGTAAAGTCTACTTCATTTTTCCACAGACAGGAACATCACTGTTATGAAATTATTAAGTAAATCTTCAAATCATTTAGAGAGTAGATTTTATTATACTTTTTATTTTAAATTAGTTGTATGAAATTATATTACTCATTATATTTATGTACATTTTGTTCATCTTCTATTGATAAATGTTGAATCTTTTTATATACCACAAATCATACAAAACTATTTATTTTGTTGTCAGTAAACATGAATTAATCCATTCAAATGAATTAGCTCAGTTAACTGGCAAAACAGACAGACAGGGATTAGCCAATCACAAAAAAGTAGCTCAGTTTCTGCCCAGCGACAGGTTGCTAAGGCCCTACGGTTGCTAAGGTCAGCTAAGGTCAGCTAAGGCCCTGCGGTTGCTACGGCGATGTGAGAATCTGCTTGGAAAAAATGCTCCAGAATTTGGCTTCTGACAAGGTCCCGAACAATTGCAAACTGTGAGAAAACCGTAACTCCTGTCCAAAAACCGAAAACACCGTGAGAGACACAGAAGCCGGCAGATTCTGACAGTGTTTATTTTATTCAGATATTCCTTAAAATGAGCGAGTAAGCTCAGTGTGAACACAGAGTGAGATTCTTTTGAAAAAAGGGTTAGGGTTAGGGTTAGGGTTAGGTCTCGGCCCCTCGTTTAAATTTTGTGCAGCCCCCGCCTGTCAAAGTCACATTTTATGAATCCCAACACCTATGTCTACATTTTGACCAAAAATTATTTGTCTCCTTTTTACGGTTTGGCCGTGAGCTCGAGTTAAAAATAAAAATTAAGGTTATTTTCTTACTGCTTCTCACACTCTAGCTAACTGACGCTTCCACTCTAACTTTGAAGAAAAAGTGATTTCCACTCCTCGTTTGACTGCTCATAGTTTGAAAAGTTTACATGTTATGTAAAAACAGTTTGGTGTTTTGGAGAGAGCACAAGTTTTCCTCCGTTTTAAAGTTTGAATCACATTTCTACGTACAGGTATGAGAGAGCTAGGTGACTCCGAGAAAAGGTGACATTTTGTGGGTTCCCATTCATTTCCAATGGAGAGTTATTCTCGGTTTTTTGGGAATAACTTTGGGAAAAATTGGAATTTCAACACCAGAAGTCGTAGCACCTCTTTCCCGATCGAGCCGCACGTTTTGATGTATATATTGTCGGGGTTTTCTCAAAGCTGCGGGACGAGTTACGCGCCGAAATTTGACGGAAGAATAAGAATAAGTACGGAGAAGATGAATACATCCTGCCTCAGAGCTGCTTACCTGTGGCACTAATAAAAAGTTCAGCATTAAGAGTTGACTGCAAATGTTGAAATCTTAAAGTCATTACAGTTACGTCTTTAGCAAAATGTTTTCCTTTAAACTACCTGAATTGTTGTGATGTGATTAAATTATTTACTGTATTTTTCTACTCTTATAAAATGATGTTGGTCTCAATGTGACATTAACCTTTTTATATTCAAATATGCAAATCACCTCAGACTGAATAGACCATCAGATATCCAGATAATGAGCTGCAGCTCTCTGCTCGTGTACCTGCTGCTGAGGATTATGTCTGAGTCCTGCAGAATAAAAAGGCCACGACCTCGTCTGCTGAACTAATGCTCATATCTGAGAGCTAATTTATATTTTTTTAAACCATGAAGCTTCAGAGCTGTGCAATGTTTCATACTGAATCTCTCTCTCTCTCTCTCTGTTGCTGCTGCTGTAAGGTTTAATTGTCTAATTTTTATCTCCTAAAAATAAAGATTCTCATTTCCGACTGTTATAAGCATTATGTGTTACATTTAAATACATTCATTTAATCACTGTGGATTATTCTGCGTTGGAGGATTTAGATTTTACAGTTGATCCAAATCCTCCATAACCCCTCTTTACATTTTGCATTTACATTTTTAATGTGAATACACATTTAGAAGCTTGCAGAAAAAACACACATCTGTTATTTTCTTATGCAAAACACCTTCATCCAACACGTGTTAATATACTGTAATGAATCAATGATTACAGGTCATGCTGCAGAAATTTCACCAGCAGTGAATTATTATAGTGCCAAGTGATCAAAAGATAGAGGTGGTTTACGTTATGTAAAGGAACGTTCCGATCCTTTTATAAAGCGTCTTGCATGAGTTTAAGTGATCTTAGATTTTCTGAATGCTCACAAGAGCTGCATCCAGCTAATCTCCCATATCTGAGATTTAAGAGTCAGCTGTTGAACAGTAACATATTCAATGCAAAAAAAAAAAAAGTTAAAAAAAAGTTTCACCAGTGTATAAGTCACAGTCTATTTTGGGAGATGTCATGCTGGGAAAATCTATTCTATTAAAGACTGGTTTATTTGAATGCATCAGTAACTATTCATTTCTATACTTTTCAATTTACTTTGATTTAAACACAATAAAAACTCACATATTATACCTGATACAGTGTGTAGGGTTAATGGTTAATGGTCTGAACTGGACTAGTATATTAACTCAAACCATGTAAGACACACCCCACTTTTAAATTTAAAAAAAAATGGCATAAAAGGTCTAATACACCGGTTTTTACAGTAGTTGTGCTCCAGCTATGATAGAACGACACGTTGATTTGATTTGCTGTATGAAAGTAAGGACGCCCGTCATATAGATAGTTTTATCTGTTTCACTCAGTTTTCATGTCTCGTGTACAGATGTTGAGGCCAATGTCTCCCTTACACAAACGCACACACATACACTCATTTTTGTTATTGTCGTCTTTATGTATATATTGCAATTATTTGGCTTGTTCTCACTTTTATGTGGTCATATTATATTCTGTTATATTGTGTAATTTTAACATTTTAAATAAGCCAATTGGTGTTTTCTGCCTCTCCCTGCACTGTGCATTAGGGTTAGATGTTGGGGTTAGGTGTTGGGGTTAGGTGTTAGGGTTAGGTGTTGGGGTTAGGTGTTAGGGTTAGGTGTTGGGGTTAGGTGTTAGGGTTAGATGTTAGGGTTAGATGTTAGGGTTAGGTGTTGGGGTTAGGTGTTAGGGTTAGGTGTTGGGGTTAGGTGCTGGGTTAGGTGTTGGGGTTAGGTGTTAGGGTTAGGTGTTGGGGTTAGATGTTAGGGTTAGGTGTTTGGGGTTAGGTGTTAGGGTTAGATGTTGGGGTTAGGTGTTGGGGTTAGGTGTTAGGGTTAGGTGTTGGGGTTAGATGTTAGGGTTAGGTGTTTGGGGTTAGGTGTTAGGGTTAGATGTTGGGGTTAGGTGTTGGGGTTAGGTGTTAGGGTTAGGTGTTGGGGTTAGGTGCTGGGGTTAGGTGTTGGGGTTAGGTGTTGGGGTTAGGTGTTGGGGTTAGGTGTTGGGGTTAGGTGTTAGGGTTAGGTGTTGGGGTTAGGTGTTGGGGTTAGATGTTGGGGTTAGGTGTTGGGGTTAGGTACTGGGGTTAGGTGTTGGGGTTAGGTGTTAGGGTTAGATGTTGGGGTTAGGTGTTAGGGTTAGGTGTTGGGGTTAGGTGTTGGGGTTAGGTGCTGGGGTTAGGTGTTGGGGTTAGGTGCTAGGGTTAGGTGTTGGGGTTAGATGTTAGGGTTAGGTGTTGGGGTTAGGTGTTGGGGTTAGATGTTAGGGTTAGGTGTTGGGGTTAGGTGTTAGGGTTAGGTGTTGGGGTTAGGTGTTGGGGTTAGATGTTGGGGTTAGGTGTTGGGGTTAGGTGTTAGGGTTAGGTGTTGGGGTTAGGTGTTGGGGTTGGGGTTAGGTGTTAGGTGTTGGGGTTGGGTGTTGGGGTTAGGTGTTAGGGTTAGGTGTTGGGGTTAGGTGTTAAGGTTAGGTGTTAAGGTTAGGTGTTAGGTTTAGGTGTTGGGGTTAGGTGTTAGGGTTAGATGTTAGGGTTAGCTGTTGGGGTTAGGTGTTAGGGTTAGGTGTTGGGGTTAGGTGTTGGGGTTAGGTGTTGGGGTTAGGTGTTGAGGTTAAGTGTTGGGGTTAGGTGTTAGGGTTAGGTGTTGGGGTTAGGTGTTAGGGTTAGGTGTTGGGGTTAGGTGTTAGGGTTAGGGTTAGGGTTAGGTGTTGGGGTTAGGTGTTAGGGTTAGGTGTTGGGGTTAGGTGCTGGGTTAGGTGTTGGGGTTAGGTGTTGGGGTTAGGTGTTGGGGTTAGATGTATTGATATGTCTTGATCTGGACTGTTTGCTTTGTTGGTTTTAATGTGTCTGAATAATTCTGCAGAGGTCATATAATGGGTCACAAAGTTATTTACTCATTAATGTACCCTTAATCATCATCATCATCATCATGTTGTTAACAGACAGCTAGAGAGAGAGAGAGCGAGAGAGTGAGAGAGAGAGAGGAAGAGAGAGAGGGGGGGGGGGAGGAAGAGGAAGTAATGTTAACTTAAGGCGTCTCCATCTTCCTGATTGATCAGACAGACACTTTGAGGCAGTTCTCTGACAGTTTGATGATTTTCTGCATCAGGATCAAACTCAGAATGAATATCCACCAGGTTCTGTTCTTCTGCTTCTTATCAGGTGAGGACTGATTACCTGACTGTGTCTGTAAAGCTGCAGCACACACTGCTTCTGGACATTCATTGTGGACATTTTAACTAATGTCACATTTCTATCACTTTAGTTTTTATGTTGCTGTCATGTTAATTAGTTATTCTGTTATAGTTGTTGCTCATTAATGTGTTTGATATTAAAACAGTGAAAAACAGACATTACAGAGACACTGTGACTTCAACTGCAGCTGAGAGTAGAACAACATCAACCGCTGTACAGTCAGGGAACACTTTGCTGCCTGTAGTTAAAATGTTCTACTAAAATAAGAGACTCACAAAGACACAATGTGTTATTTATGCTGTTGATTTTTAAAGCTTGTAAGTAGGCTTCAACCTATAACATTATATGCATTAGGCTGAGAGCAGCACCTCGGTTATTTCCTGCTTCTATTAAGTAATATACTCCCACACAAACAGGAAACAGCAACATGTTTCTTATCATATCTTGACATCTCCCTTGAGCTCAGATTCTCGACTGAGACTCACTATCACCACTTTTAGTAAACAAGGCACAGACACATCTAACTTCATATAAGGTGTTAGGATGATGTTTAATTATAAGACACACACAGGAAAAAAAGAAGAAAAGTGACAGTCCCCCAAAAGACTGTCTCATTCTGATTCAGACTGATTTAGAAGAGGACCTGGACCTCTCCTGACCTGGAGAGACAGAAACAACCTGCATTGGGCATTAGGCTGAGAGCAGCGGCCTCGGTTAGTTCCTGCTTCTATTAAGCAATCGACAACCACACAAACAGGAAACAGCAACATGTTTCTTATCATATCTTAACATCTCCTCTGAACTCAAATTCTCACCATATATAGTAAACAAGACGCAGACACATCTAACTGTGAAGTAAAGCTTTCATATAAGGTGTTAGGATGATGTTTAATTATAAGACACACACAGGAAAAAAAGAACAAGAAAAATAACAGTCCCTCAAAAGACTGTGGAGGCATAGCGGCCTCCAAATTTATGATTCTGATTCTGATTCAGACTCAGAAGAAGACAGTACTCCTGACCTGGAGAGACAGAAACAACCTTCTACATCCCAATGGCACCTACTACTATCTGAATACATGTCAACATGCCAAACCTCTTTTATCATTTTGATTATTCTAACATAAACCAGCGTACACTCACTGACACATCCTCATCCAACCACCCAACCCAATACTTCAACTGTAGAATAGAAAGCCATCAAGCTCTGCCAGGACGCTCCATACTGCACTAGCTAACATCTCTAAACATTAGTTACCACTGCGGGTCTTTTAAAATGTTTTGTTTGTTGTTCTTTGTCCTCGTGTATTCTGTCCATCTCAATCATTGTTGTATCAGCAGGAAGCTCAGTTAACTGATCACCTGTGTGTAAGACAAGAGGCCCTGTTTTAATGATCTATAGCACATGGTCTGAGGTGTGTGGTAGAGGTTAACTGGGATCGGGCAGTGAAATTAACCGGCCCTGACCCGAGACCCATGCGGGTCCGGGTCCATTTTTTCTGTAGTCAACTAGGGTCCGGGTTGGATTGGATTTTACAACCTCGGGTCCCGGATCTATTCGTTAAAATGTGTAAAACCGAGAAAACCCGAGAGACACTGAGTACGGGTCTGACTTGGGTCAGTCAGATCACGGCCAGATAAAATATGAATGTTTAGTCAATAAAGACTTTGATGATCAAAGTAATCGTCTGCCTATGTTAACTACATGAAATACAATAAAGTGTAGTCTATTATTAGTTATAGTCTGCACATTCATTTATTTAATAATAGGGTTTCCTTAAATGTTGCGCTATTTGCGTCCTGTGGTCCGTTTTTCCATTTCTTATTTTTTATTTGAGCCTAAAATTGAAATATGAAAAACCTGACATTTTTTCGGTTTTTGTGTTAGATTTAAAAAGAAAAAACAAAATAATTTGTCACTTTTTCCTTTTTTGATTTTTGATTTCCAATCGAAAATAGAAAGAACGAATGATACACGGATTCGGATGTTAATGCTTTATTCCTTTTTCAGTGACACTTGTGGTCCTCCACAGCTGCGCACCACACATACATCATTTTCTTTCATTTATCGTTAATTACAGCTTTGGTTCTCTTTAAAATAGATTTGTTCAGTCATGGAGCAACAGGTGAACTCAGCAGGGTTTTAACTGCTGAAAGTATAGAAACCTGATCAATGTCATCTCAAGAATATGTATTAAATATTGTTCAAAAACTGTTTTCATCATGTTATAACCCCAGTTGTTAGGACTGACCAGGTTTTTGTTGGTCAATAGCACATTTACTTTCCTCAGCCTGAACACCTCATTTTGAGATCAACACACCCATGGGCAAGAGCATTTGCTATTTAGACAACGTGGGTGCAGGATGAGAAAATGATAACAGGGTTGGTCTTAAATGAGCAAAGACACTTGCATAAGATATGACCCAAGATGTGAAGTCATGGATTAGCTCTCATTAAGCTGCAGTCTGTTTTACAGTAAGTCTACAATACACAAAGTATTGATCATCAGTATTCACTGTTCATCTTTCCAACAGCACTGCAGGATGGAGACACTGGACTCAGCAATGCAGTATACCTTTATTTTGGAGCTAAAGGAGGAAGAGGTTTAATAAATTGCCCCTTGGCCTCGTCTGGAAACACCAAGTTCTTCTGTAAAGGAGAATGTAAAGAAGAAAACATTCTCATTAAAACAGATGGTGTCACAGCTCAGAGCGGCAGATACAGCATCACATATAAAGACGGATCCTCTGGAAGAAGAAGTGTGACTGTGGCCTTCACACAGCTGACCAAGTCAGACTCTGGACGGTACAGATGTGGTTTGGGTGGATCTTTGGTTCCAGATGATTACCGTGACTTTGACGTCATAGTTACAGATGGTGAGTTTCTACTGAAAGTCACAAAACCTGATATATTTACTATGTTCATCCCATTTAATGATTGTGAAGCATAAGAATAAATGAAGTCAGATAGAATGTAATTAAACTGTGTGAAGACTGTGAGACGTTTATGATATATTGACTCAGTGTATCCAGCAGTCAGACTGTGGTTGAACTGGGCAGCTCCCAGTGTGACTCTGTGGATCTGTGTCAATGTGAAGCAGGAAATATTGTGATCAGACTGCAGCATCTTACAGGAAGTACAGACACTAACTGTTGATTGTTCATCTTTTCAGAAGCACCGTTGGGGGTAAACACTGGTTTCACCCATGCAGTAACTGAGGGAGGAAGTATCACATATGGATGCCTTGCTACTGTCAATGGAAGCAGAAAGTTCTTCTGTAAGGATGAATGTAAAAAAGAAGAAGACATCCTGGTTGAAACAGAAGAGAACAGAGCTCAGAGTGGCAGATACAGTATTGAATATATAGAAGGATCTGAACATGGACTGTATGTGACCATCACACAGCTGAAGAAGTCGGACTCAGGATGGTACAAGTGTGGTTACGGCAGACCTTCGTCTCCAGATTCATCCTACTGGTTCCCGATCTTTGTTATAGATGGTGAGTTTTATATTAAAAAATCATGAAAACGTTTATTTGTAATTTATGTACCATCTGTTGAGTGCATATGAGTTCTTAAAGAAAAATAATAATGGATTCATTCTTGTTTTTGTCTAAAATCAATCATTTAATTTAAAATATGGAAATGACAAGATATAAATAAACAACCAAAGTTCCAGCTAGAATCTGATTGGTGTGATCTAATGAATGGCAGTGAGAGGAGCACTAAGGTCAGAGTTATTAGAAAGATACAGCTGTATGTGGGACAACACACCCTCCAACTGATGAAAATCTGTTTGCATGTTTTTATTAAACTAATTTAAACATTTGGACTATTAGGCTTCACACAATCAAACTGGTATTCTCCTCCTGTGGAGCACTGAGGCTCTTTCCTCGACTGTGTTGGTTTGGTGTCTTGGTGACTCGCTGTGCACCGCAGTGGTAGAAGGTGTGGTACCCATCACCTGCATATAAAGATGGACAGCTCCCCAAATGTGAAGATAAAACAGCTGGATTGCCCCCTGGTGGCTGGTTGCAGTATAGATCATAAGTCCTGCCCCCTCCATGTTAGCAGATGGGACATGAGACACATTTAATAAACAAAGCAAATATATATATATATATTATTTTTACTTAATTTACACATTTATTGTCTTTTTCTTGTGTATGTGGTCGATGTTTTAATATGATCTTTCTTTCTAGAGCAGCATCTCATTCCTCTGCTTTATTGATTCAGTATCTGATAGTTTCATTGTGTTTTCATTGTTCACAGCTCCAACCACTGAAGAACCAACATCAGTCCCATCAGCCTCCACACCAGCAACAACACAGAGTTTAACCTCCAGTTCAGGAAGCTTCACACCTTCATCATCTTTCCCTGAAACCACAGAGCAGTCTGCAGGTACAGGACAGTTCATGTCTGTCCATCTGTCCATCACTGTCTCTCTGCAATTAAATGTCTTCTTAAAACAGTCAAATGTATTCTTATAAGAATAACACGATTGTCTAAAATGTTTCAGCACCTAGAACAATATACTTCCTTATTATAATTGTGTCTAATGTTTAAACACATCCTATATTTCTAATGATGTAAGATAATTATTAACATGTGATGCAAACACACACGTCAACAAACATCCAGACCAAAGTCTTTGAGGTTTTAGTTCAACAGGAAGATCTCATGTTTGATAAAGGTTCCCTGTGCAGTTTTCTTGTAAACAGGTTATATTTATATTCAGTGTTACTCACCAAAACATGCTGAGTGTGTCCTTTAGGTTCAACACAAGTGTTCAACATGTTTCCTCAGTCATAGAATATTTGGAAACTGATTATTTGAAGTATTTCAAATCCTGCATTACAGTCAGTGGGATAATATCAAACCACTGGTAGGATTGTGTATCACATCAACCACATGTTCACAACGTAGATCCACATGTAAAAACCAACTAATTATGGTCAAAATCTCTCTTTCTCTCTCTCTCTCTCAGACTCTGATGTCCTTCTCCCAGATCACTTCTGGCCTCTGGTTGCATCTGGTTGTATGTCTCTGATTGTTGTTCTGGTGGCTGTTGTTGGAGTGGGCTTCCTCTACAGCAGAGACATGGTGACTTTATTTCTGAATGTCTCATGTTAATCAGCAAACAATTATCTAAGAAGAACACAATATCTGTTCTGTTACACTGCTTACTGCTGTATTTTAGGTTTCATGTTATTCCTGTTTTATTTTCAGTTATGTGTCCACTCTGAGAACCATCCTCCTGTCCAGCATGAGAACCGTCCTCCTGGCTCCATGAGTGAAGACCCTGACTATCAGAGTCTGGATGCAGCCGACATGGATCCAGACCACACCTACTCTGCACTTAGAGAGACAGCAAACATGTGATGGTGTTTGGATTTGGATCTGGATTCTGTACTGAGCAGGTTAACATCTGCTGCAAGGTTCCAGTTTGTTCCACTTTCTTTCTTTATTCTTTGTTTAATCAGCAGATATTAACTATAAACTTGCTATTCTTCACTTCTATGCTGATGATACACATCTATTAATGTTTCTGAGAATGTTCAACAACTTATTTCTTTCTTATAGTGAAATGTTCATTCTGTCTTCTAAACTGTAGATGTTGTTTGATATTGTTCTTCTACTCTTTGAATATCTGATGGTAGAAAGTGTAGCAGCACTAAAGTGGTTGTGTTCAGACATAATAACATCATTTCTAGGACACATGGGTTGTAATAAAATGTCTCAATGTCACATTTCATTGTTTATCATCATATTTTTTAGTTCACTCAGTAATAACTGTAATGGGAATTCTTATTATTCATCTTCTCTGATACAAATGAGTAACTATGTTATATGATTAGGTGTGTGTGTCATACTCTGCTGACCATGACACCACTTATGCTGATTGAGTGAACATCATGTATGTTATAATCTACTGACTAACCATTGTCCTGATTGTACACATTATGACTATTGTTCTGATGGTAGAACAAGTTCATCCTTTTACAAGATAATGTATTGTATATAATCTGACTATTTCCTCTGCTGTGGGCTCATCTCACACTTACTTAATGCTTGAATAAACTCTCAGAAAGACAACAAACGACTTTGTGCTTCTTGATATAAAATACTGCCAGAACAGAACTCTAACCTCAGGCAGCGTCTTTGACTAGAAATCTGGATCAGGTGTTTGACATTATCCTAGTTTCTACTCCAGTTAGTGTACACATGATTTACAAAAGTAGACGATCCATACACAATTTCTCACATGGTCAGGGGTCCTTGAATGCACCACCATGAACACTGCTCGTAATGTTCAAAAAACAACAACACAAACTAAATGAAAGTTTCATTTCTCAGCAAGCTGATTGTTAAGTATTTGCTGCCTCAAAAGAGGAAAATTAATCTACAAAAAAGAAGTATGAGATTTTACAGTGTATTTAAAAACCTTCAAAATCACAAGCTTAGAAACCCAGCTGACATTTTAATTTTAATGTGTTATGATTTCAAGTCGTAGAGAGTTTATCTATAATAGGAAGTTATTGAAGTGTCAGTGGGATCTGTGCAATGACAGCACACAGGTCAGTTTTACTGGACTTCCAACACCTTCAACAGGCAGTGACATTAGCAGTTGGGAGCAGATCGATGCAGATAACAGAGAGGGCTGAGAGGAACAGGACTCTACTGTAAATGTTGGCAAAAAACACTCCAAAGAATCGACGCAGATGTCAAACGACCGCAATATTAACTCAACCATATAAGACTCATGCAACTTCTAAATTCAATAGAATGGCATAAAAGGTGTAATGCACCAGTTTTGACAGCAGTTGTGGTCCGGCTATGATAGAAGGACACGTTGATTTGATTTGCTGTATGAAAGTAAGGAACCCCGTTCATATAGACGGATAACGCAGCACAGTTACACTCATTTTTCAGTTTTCAATTTTTTGTTATTGTTGTTTTAATCTATATATTGCAATTATTTGGCTTGTTTCACTTTTATGTGGTCATTTTTTAGGTGGACGTAAGCCAATTGTTGTTTTCTGCCTCTCCCTGAACTGTGCTTTAGGGTTAGGTGTTAGGGTTAGTGCTTTTATATATTATAAATATATACTAAATGTTTATATGGTGCTCATGAAGTGATTAACCCATCTTCAGTCAGATTAATCAAAGAGGATTCACAGCAGCCCCTCCCTGAGCTACTACCTTATTGTGGTGGAGGGGTTTGCGTGTCCCAATGACCCAAGGAGCTCAGTAGTCGGGGGTTTTATGCCCTTGGTAGGGTCACCTATGGCAAACAGGTCTGGGGGGAGGAACCAGACAAAGGGTAGCTCATAAAGAACCCTTATGATGATGTCTATAAATGGTTTTCCATGTCCCCCCCACCCTGGAGCCAGGCCTGGCTCGGTGGCGAGCACCTGGTGGCCGGGCACGTATCTATGCTGGGCAGCAGACAAAGGCAGGGACCTTGGCTGGCCGATCCTCGGCTGCAGAAGCTAGCTCTAGGGACTTGGAACGTCACCTCTCTGGTGGGGAAGGACATTGAGTCTGAGTGAGCCATGTTCCGTGCCTCCATTGTTAAGGTGGCCGACCGGAGCTGTGGCTGTAAGGTGGTCGATGCCTGCCGTGGCGGCAATCCCCTAACTCGATGGTGGACACCATTGGTGAGGGATGCCGTCAAGCCGAAGAAGGAGTGCTATAGGGCCTTTTTGGCCTGTGGGACTCCGGAGGCAGCAGGCAGGTACCGGCAGACCAAACAGAGTGCAGCTGTGGCAGTCGCTGAGGCAAAAACCTGGACATGGGAGGGGTTCGGTGAGGCCATGGAGAACAACTTCCGGACGGCTTCGAAGAGCTTCTGGACCATCATCCGGTCTTCGTTCCTACCCTCACCTATGATCATGAGCTTTGGGTAGTGAACGAAAGAACAAGATTGCGGGTACAAGCAGCTGAAATGAGCTTCCTCCGTAGGTTGGAGTTTGGAGTAGACCCGCTGCACCTCTACGTTGAGAGAAGCCAGGCATCTAGTTAGGATGCCTCCCGGATGTCTCCCTGGTGAGGTGTTCTGGGCCCGTCCCATCGGTAGGAGACCCTGAGGAAGATCCAGGACAAGCTGGAGAGACTATGTCTCTCGGCTGATGAAGAAGATGGACGGACGGACGGATTCAAAGCAGCTTCATCATGAAACCACTGATACACATTAATATTACACTTATTGTGTTCATATAGTTGATGCTGTGTGTTTGTATTTAATCTTCATTGTTGGATATCTCCTGGGATGTTATACAGTATGTAAAGATTGTATGAGGTCAATATATTGTGCTGTGAGATGCTGGTGTGTTTACATACTGGACTGTTTGCTTTGTTGGTTTTAATGTGTCTGAATAATTATACTGAGGTCATATAATGGGTCACAAAATAAGATTATACACTCATTAATGTACACTTAACCACCATTATCATTGTCTTTATGTTGTAAAGACACAGAGAGAGCGAGAGCGAGAGCGAAAGCAAGAGAGAGAGAGAGAGAGAGAGAGGGAGGGAGAGAGAGAGGAAGAGGAAGTAATGTTAACTTCAGGAGTCTCCACCTTCCTGATTGATCAGACAGACACTTTGAGGCAGTTCTCTGACAGTTTGATGATTTTCTGCATCAGGATCAAACTCAGAATGAATATCCAGCAGGTTCTGTTCTTCTGCTTCTTATCAGGTGAGGACTGATTACCTGACTGTGTCTGTAAAGCTGCAGCACACACTGCTTCTGGACATTCATTGTGGACATTTTAACTAATGTCACATTTCTATCACTTTAGTGTTTATGTTGCTGTCATGTTAATTAGTTATTCTGTTGTTCTCTAAATGATTCTGTTACTATTTGCTGATGCAACATCTCTATAATCTAATCTTTGAACAAAAACAGACATTACAGAGACACTGTGACTTCAACTGCAGCTGAGAGTAGAACAACATCAACCGCTGTACAGTCAGTGAACACTTTGCTGCCTGTAGTTAAAATGTTCTACTAAAATAAGAGACTCACAAAGAAACTGTGTTTATTTATGCTGTTGTTTTTTAAAGCTTGTAAGTAGGCTTCAACCTATAACATTATATGTATTAGGCTGAGAGCAGCGGCCTCGGTTATTTCCTGCTTCTATTAAGTAATTAATCTACTCCCACACAAACAGGAAACAGCAACATATTTCTTATCATATCTTAACCTTTATACCCTAAAATGTTTTATTGGCACATTTACCACATTGGACAAAAGTGTCCAACATGTCTGATGCCATAAAAAAGGCATATTTGAGAATTTTCTTCCAGTTTTTTTTTTGCATGCATCTTCTAATCCACTTCTCCTCTACTGATCCAAACCATTCGTTTAATTCATTTCAGACTTTTAACCCCTTCAATGCCAGAAAATAGAGTCCCTGGAAAAAAAGTGGTGAAAACAGCACATGAAAAGGTGATTATTTCCAATATATCTGAATGGAAATTTAATTTGGTTTGGGGGGATTATAACAGTCTTGGATCATAAGGAACAAGATTGATTTCCAGGGGTTTTTGTCCACATGACTCTCAGAACCAAACTGGCACAAGTACCACACAAACAGGAAACAGAACATGCTTCTTATCATATCTTAACCTTTGTACCCTAATGTTTTATTGGCACATTTACCACTTTGGACAAAAGTGTCCAACGTGTCTGACGCCATAAAAAAGGAATATTTGAGAATTTAAAAAAAAAAAATTTTGCATGCATTTTTTTTTGCACACACACACACACACACACACACCTGTGCCTTTGAAGTAAGGCCTTGTTTACATGGTCCAGCTAAGTAGCATGTTTAATAACAATACCTCGGGAACTGATTCCTGACCAATCAGACGTGTGGAAAATGGTACTTTGTTTATACAGGGGAAGAGAGTATAAATGTGTGCAGCTCCTAGACCCTGGTCCTGGTCTGGTCCTAGACCCTGGTCCTGGTCTGGTTCTAGACCCTGGTCCTGGTCTGGTCCTAGACCCTGGTCCTGGGGAAGAGAGTATAAATGTGTGCAGCTCCAGAGCTCTACATTTCTCTTAACCATGGAAAAATGGATCCACCAGCGTGAGACAGAGAATCACTGATCTTGAGGAGATCATCACTGAGATACGACGGGTTAGCGATAACGAAGAAGAGGTAGAGGAGGAGGATGAAGACTTGGATTCCATTTCTGACGAGGATGCATCTGACGATGAGGGAGGTTGAGGGGAGAAAAAATGGGATTTGGGCGTGGTGTGAGTTGGATTCCAACATTGACATGGTCATTGATCCTGTCAGTGAAATCCAGAAGTGGGGAGTCCTGACTACAAAAAAACTAAAAACTTGGAAATCAATCTTGTTCCTCATGAATGATCCAAGACTGTTATAATCCCCCCAAACCAAGTTAAATTTCCATTCAGTATATTGGAAATAATCACCTTTTCATGTGCTTTTTTCACCATTATTTTCACCTCTATTTTCTGGCATTGAAGGGGTTAAAAGTCTGAAATGAATTCAATGAATGGTTTGGATCAATAGAGGAGAAGTGGATTAGAAGATGCATGCAAAAAAAAAAACTGGAAGAAAATTCTCAAATATGCCTTTTTTATGGCATCAGACACGTTGGACACTCTTGTCCAATGTGGTAAATGTGCCGGAAAGTTGATTTTCTCAGAGTTAGAAGGAGTCACACAGGATTGGGTTTGGAATTCAAAAATATGTGAAAAATGATTAACCTGTACCAATTTTCAAGACTCTTGCTAAAACCACTATGAAATAGTCCATACCTGTCAAGTATCCCGTTTTGGCCGGGAAAGTCCCGTATTTTACCCTTCTTTCCCGCCGTCCTCCCGTATTAGTATGTTCCCGTAAATATCCCGTATTTTAACCTGCGTTACAAAAAAATAATAATACCGGGCCCGGGCGGAGTAAAAAAAACAAAAAAACATCCCCTGCCCTGAGCTCTGTCACTAGCCTCGCGATAACTGCAGTAGCCTAGGTGTAGGTGGCAGTTGTCGCGAGGTTAGCGTCAGATGATGGTGACAACGCGAGAAGTAACAGAGAATAGGATGTCACTTGATAACACAACTGTTAGTGCTCTTCTCTCATGCAAAATCAACTACTCTGGCCCAGTTCACAAATACACTCCTTCAAAAACAGTATTAAGGAATGCTAAATCTGCAACAAACTTGTACAACAAGTCTCTAAAAGAGTAAGAAAAGTGAAAACTGAAAAGATAAACTGTGAAAGAAAAGCAATATGAAATGAAAAGAATGTATGGAATGAAAATAAAATGTAAAGACAAGCAATGTTGAACAGAAAATATGCAAATAAGACATTGAATAAATGCTTTTCATATATACCCTTTTGTGTTTTCATTTAGGCTATAATGAATGTTCACAGCATGTCAATGTCAACAAAGGTAGGCCTAAGTGGTTGACAAGTGGTGATTTTAGCTTTCTTGTACATCTGTCTTAAAATGTAAGGGATACTGGAATTTGGTTGGGGTGGTGAGACTGCTCGTGGCAGGCGGCGGAAAATTTCCCTTATTTTCAAATCCGAAACTTGACAGGTATGGAAATAGTCACAAAATGAAAATTGGTCCATATCACACACAAAGGTTAACATCTCCTCTGAGGTCAAATTGTCTGAGAATCACTATCACCAAATATCGTAAACAAGACGCAGACACAAATAACTGTGAAGTAAAGCTTTCATATAAGGTGTTAGGATGATGTTCAATTATAAGACACACACAGGAAAAAAAGAACAAAAAAAATAACAGTCCCTCAAAAGACTGTGGAGGCATAGCGGCCCCAAATTTCTCATTCTGATTCTGATTCAGACTCAGAAGAAGACAGTACTCCTGACCTGGAGAGACAGAAACAACCTTCTACATCCCAATGGCACCTACTACTATCTGAATACATGTCAACATGCCAAACCTCTTTTATCATTTTGATTATCCTAACATAAACCAGCGTACACTCACTGACACATCCTCATCCAACCACCCAACCCAATACTTCAACTGTAGAATAGAAAGCCATCAAGCTCTGCCAGGACGCTCCATACTGCACTAGCTAACATCTCCAAACATTAGTTACCACTGCGGGTCTTTTAAAATGTTTTGTTTGTTGTTCTTTGTCCTTGTGTATTCTGTCCATCTCAATCATTGTTGTATCAGCAGAAAGCTCAGTTAACAGATCACATGTGTGTAAGACAAGAGGCCCTGTTTTAATGATCTATAGCACATGGTCTGAGGTGTGTGGTGCAAGTGCATTTAGGACGCGAGTGTCATCTCCCATTCCCTTTAAGAACCAGGAGCACTTACACTTTGGCAGATTGTTATTATAACGGCATGAATAATGAATAAAACATGAGTTACTTTTGAGAAAAGAAAGTTGACTGATGAGCTGCTAACCTGATATTTCATTCATAAAAAGGAAGAATATAGAGTTATAACTGACCAGTGTGATGAGTGTAGAGGTGTGTGTGCTTATAGCAGCCTGGTGTCATCAGCTGATTTAATAAACAGTGATCAGCTGTGTGTAATGATACTGTGCTCTGTGCTGCAGACTTATCAACACATCAGTCCTACAGTATAAACAGCTGTGGATAACAGACACTGTAAGAATCATCCACATTCATTAACAGATTAATACAGATGTTTTAACCACAGATGTTCAGATGATTTACTTGTTGATAGAATCACTAAGTGCCAGCGGAGCATCTTTCCTCCAGAAGCAGACGTGGTTCAGAGACCCAATCTCCAAAAATAAACCAAACATTTGCTTTGTGCTGCATATTTTTGACTGTGTTGGGTTGGTGTCCTGGTGACTCGCTGTGCACCACGGTGGGAGAAGGTGTGGTACCCATCACCTGGATATAAAGATGGACCTCATGACAGCTCCCCAAATGTGAAGATAAAACAGCTGGATTGCCCCCTGGTGGCTGGCTGCAGTATAGATCATAAGTCCTGCCCCCTCCATGTTAGCAGAAGGGACATGAGACAAATTTAAAAAACAAAGTCAAAAACATTTTTCCCAAAGATGGTTTCTGTCAGTTTAGTTTTTTCTTATCACACTGATGTTTATCAAACTGCTCATTTTTCTGATAAATATGTTTTTGAGTAGATAAAAAGGGTTTGATTGACAGCTGCGACAGGCAGCTGAGTGGACGAGTCCTACAGGCCGTCATCATGTCACCTGACTCTATTGCACAGATTTGCTTTGTGCTGCATATTTAAGCTTCTCCTCTCATCAGTTCCTCGCGCATGCAGCTGTGTTTGGACCACAAGGGTCGCTGGAAAAGGAATAAAGCATTTAATTAATTAATAACAGCGTCCCTCACACAGCCAAATATATCTGAATGTCAGGTATCCAAGGAGAATCCAAAATAAAAAAAATTAAAAAATAACTTATTTCATTATTTGGTTTTGAATGTGATACAAAAAAAGGAACTTACGCTATATTTTTCAGACTTTTGATTTTAGGCTCAGGTCAAAAAAATAAAATGAACACAACGGTCCCAGGGCTGAATTTGTATTTGAGATTTAATTTTTCCAATTTCCGTGGCCCGGATGTTAATGCTTTATTCCTTTTTCAGAGACACTTGTGGTCCGCCACAGCTGCGCACCACACATACGTCATTTTCTCTCATTTCTCTTTAATTACAGCTTTGGTTCTCTTTATAATAGATTTGTTCAGTCATGGAGCAACAGGTGAACTCAGCAGGGTTTGAACTGCTGAAAGTATAGAAACCTGATCAATATCATCTCAAGGATATGTATTAAATATTATTTAAAAACTGTTTTCATCATGTTATAACCCCAGTTGTTAGGACTGACCAGGTTTTTGTTGGTCAATAGCGCATTTGCTTTCCTCTGCCTGACCACACCTCATTTTGAGATCAACACACCCATGGGTACACCGACAGGTACAAGAGCATTTGCTATTTAGACAACGTGGGTTGGATGAGAAAATGACAACAGGGTTGGTCTTAAATGAGCAAAGACACTTGGGTAAGATAGGAACCAAGATGTGAAGTGATTAGCTCTCATTAAGCTGCAGTCTGTTTTACAGTAAGTCTACAATACACAAAGTATTGATCATCAGTATTCACTGTTCATCTTTCCAGCAGCACTGCAAGATGGAAACACTGGACTTAGCAATGCAGTCAACGTTTTTGTTGGAGCTGAAGGAGGAAGTGGTTCATTATATTGCCACCTGACCTCGTCTGGAAACACCAAGTTCTTCTGTAAAGGAGAATGTAAAGAAGAAAACATTCTCATTAAAAATGATGATGTCACAGCTAAGAGCGGCAGATACAGCATCACATCTGAAGACGAATCCTCTGGAAGAAGATTTGTGACTGTGACCTTCACACAGCTGACCAAGTCGGACTCTGGACGGTACAGATATGGTTTGAGTGGATCTTTGGTTCCAGATGATTACTGTGAATTTGACCTCACAGTTACAGATGGTGAGTTTCTACTGAAAGTCACAAAACCTGATATATTTACTATGTTCATCCCATTTAATGATTGTGAAGCATAAGAATAAATGAAGTCAGATAGAATGTAATTAAACTGTGTGAAGACTGTGAGACGTTTATGATATATTGACTCAGTGTATCCAGCAGTCAGACTGTGGTTGAACTGGGCAGCTCCCAGTGTGACTCTGTGGATCTGTGTCAATGTGAAGCAGGAAATATTGTGATCAGACTGCAGCATCTTACAGGAAGTACACACACTAACTGTTGATTGTTCATCTTTTCAGAAGCACCGTTGGGGGTAAACACTAGTTTCATCGATGCAGGAACTGAGGGAGGAAGTATCACATATGGATGCGGTGGTACTGTCAAAGGAAGCAGGAGGTTCTTCTGTAAGGATGAATGTAGAAAAGAAGAAGACATCCTGGTTGAAACAGAAGGGAACAGAGCTCAGAGTGGCAGATACAGCATTGAATATAGAGAAGGATCTGAACTGTATGTGACCATCACAAAGCTGAAGAAGTCGGACTCAGGATGGTACAAGTGTGGTTACGGCAGACCTTCGTCTCCAAATTCATCCTCCTCATTCCCGATCCTTGTTGTAGAGGGTGAGTTTTATATTGAAAATCATGAAAACGTTTATTCTTAATTTATGTACCTTCTGGTGAGTGTATATGAGTTCTTGAAGAAAAATAATAATGGAATATTTCTTGTTTTTGTCTAAAATCAATCATTTCATTTAAAATATGGAAATGACAAGATATAAAGAAACAACCAAAGTTGCAGCTAGAATCTGATTGGTGTGATCTAATGAATGGCAGTGAGAGGAGCACTAAGGTCAGAGTTATTAGAAAGATACAGCTGTATGTGGGACCACACACCCTCCAAGTGATCAAAATCTATTTGCATGTTTTTATTAAACTAATTTAAACATTTGGATTATCAGGCTTCACACAATCAAACTGGTATTTTCGTCCTGTGGAGCACTGAGGCTCTTTCCTCGACTGTGTTGGTTTGGTGTCTTGGTGACTCGCTGTGCACCACAGTGGGAGAAGGTGTGGTACCCATCACCTGGATATAAAGATGGACCTCATGACAGCTCCCCAAATGTGAAGATAAAACAGCTGGATTGCCCCCTGGTGGCTGGTTGCAGTATAAACACATCCTACATTTCTAATGATGTAAGATAATTATTAACATGTGATGCAAACACACAAGTCAACAAACATCCAGACCAAAGTCTTTGAGGTTTTAGTTCAACAGGAAAGATCTCATGTTTGATAAAGGTTCCCTGTGCAGTTTTCTTGTAAACACGTTATATTTATATTTAGTGTTACTCACCAAAACATGCTGAGTGTGTCCTTTAGGTTCAACACAAGTGTTCAACATGTTTCCTCAGTCATAGAATATTTGGAAACTGATTATTTGAAGTATTTCAAATCATGCATTACAGTCAGTGGGATATATGAAACCACTGGTAGGATTATTATGGTCAAAATCTCTCTCTCTCTCTCTCTCTCTCTCTCTCTCTCTCTCTCTCTCCTCTCTCTCTCTCTCTCTCTCTCTCTCTCTCTCTCTCTCTCTCTCTCTCTCTCTCTCTCTCTCTCCTCTCTCTCTCTCTCTCTCTCTCTCTCTCTCTCTCTCTCTCTCTCTCTCTCTCTCTCTCTCTCTCTCTCTCTCTCAGATGTCCTTCTCCCAGATCACTTCCTGGCCTATGGTTGCATGGATTTCTCTGATTGTTGTTCTGGTGGCTGTTGTTGGAGTGGGCTTCCGCTTCCTCTACAACAGAGTCATGGTGACTTTATTTCTGAATGTCTCATGTTAACTTTAACTGTTGGAAGATATTTATTTTTGTAGTTAGTAATAAACAATTTCATGTCTGCAAATACTTCACTAAAATCATAATTACTGTTATTGGACATGTGACCTGTTGAGTTGTTATCACTAAAATATCAGAAAACAATTATCTAAGAAGAACACAATATCTGTTCTGTTACCACTGCTTACTGCTGTATTTTAGGTTTCATGTTATTCCTGTTTCATTTTCAGTTATGTGTCCACTCTGAGAACCACTATTAGAACCCCCATGAGTGAAGATCCCGACTACCAGAGTCTGGATGCAGCCGACATGGATCCAGACCACACCTACTCTGCACTTAGAGAGACAGCAAACAAATAATGGTGTTTGGATTTGGATCTGGATTCTGTACTGAGCAGGTTAACATGTGCTACAAGGTTCCAGTTTGTTCCACTTTATTTCTTTATTTTTGTTTAATCAGCAGATATAAACTATAAACTTGCTATTCTTCACTTCTATGCTGATGATACAACATCTATTAATGTTTCTGAGAATGTTCAACAACTTATTTCTTTCTTATAGTGGAATGTTCATTATGTTTTCTAAACTGTAGATGTTTGATATTGTTCTTCTACACTTTGAGACTTTGTTACAGTAAAATCTGAGATGTTATAATAAAATATCTGATGGTAGAAAGTGCAGTAGCACCAAAGTGTTTGTGTTCAGACATAATAACATAATTTCTAGGACACATGGGTTGTAATAAAATGTCTCAATGTCACATTTCATTGTTTATCATCATATTTTTTGGTTTACTCAGTAATAACTGTAATAGGAATTCTTATTATTCATCTTCTCTGATACAAATGAGCAACTATGTCATATGATTAGGTGTATGCGTGTGTCATTATCTGCTGACTATGACACCACTTATGCTGATTGAGTGAACATCATGTATGTTATAATCTACTGACTAACCATTATCCTGATTGTACACAAGATAATGTATTGTATATAATCTGACTATTTCCTCTGCTCTGGGCTCATCTCACACTTACTTAATGCTTGAATAAACTCTCAGAAAGACAACGAACGACTTTGTGCTTCTTGATATAAAATACTGCCAGAACAGAACTCAAACCTCAGGCAGCGTCTTTGACTAGAAATCTGGATCAGGTGTTCCACATTATCCTAGTTTCTACTCCAGTTAGTGTACACATTATTTACAGATCCGCACACTCAAGAATCCAACATTTCTCACATGGTCAGGGGTCCTTGAATGCACCACTATGAACACTGCTTGTAATGTTCACAAAACAATGAAGCAAACTAAATGCAGGTTTCATGTCATGCTGATTTTCATAGTAAAGTATCGCCACCTACTGGCAGCAGCTCGTTATCTCAAGAAGTCAAACTGAACAGGACACAGTTCAAATCCAACTGAATTATTTTTCCACTGCTAGTTTTAGTTTGTTATGAATCGATGCACGTTAGCAGCAGTGAAGATAGAGTTGAACATCCTACATCTGCCAAATTAGCAACATGCCACATCTGTTCAAAGTACAGCAAAGAATAAAGTTTAAAAGGAGAGCTATGACTCTGGAAAATAAGTTACACACAGCGAAAAAACGAAATATGGAAGCAACATTCCAGTTCTGCTTAAGGTTTCTTTGTGTTACGATATGAAAGAGGCGTCTATAAGATGAACTATCAACATGAGCAGCTGAGTTTCATATTCACAATATTCAAAATAAATAGCATAAACTAATTAACCCTTACATACACAGTTCAGGGTCAAATTTAACTTGTTTTTTAGATTTGAAAGCTGTAAAAACATCATATACACATTTCTTTTAGCCCCACTTTTCCTAATGTGAACCCAGGCGGGGAGTTCCTGTCCTCTGAAAAGAAGCCAATGCGGAAGTAACTTAGAGCTGCATTCTATCAAAAGGCCACCAGGGGGCGACCGTCTCTATACAAGTCAATGGAGAATTCACCCAACTTCTCACTTGATTTCTAACCTCAGTAAACGTTTTCAAAATGTGTTTATGGTCTCAATCGCTAGTTTAAAGCCTTCTTCAATGCAGTATGATGTTCATTTGGGACATTTTGGCCTCCCTGATTTTATATTTGACGATAAAGCAGGCTACGTGGCTACGTTGTGATTGACAGGTCGATTGACCAATCGCCTTGAGATCCAGCCCTCGCAACCAATCGCAGCCTCCCGCTCCGCCGTTGGTCCCGCCATGAGGCGGGTTCATGACTCCGCCTCATGCCCATATAAGTAACATCCGTGTTCATTTTTTCCCAGAATGCACCTGAAATTTTCAAGATGGCGCTGCCTAGATTCGATACTATTGGCTTCCGAGCAGCAGTCCACAAACCAATGGGTGACGTCACGGATGTTACGTCCATTTCTTATATACAGTCTATGTGTGAACCACAGTTTACAAAAATGGAAATAAAATGCATCTTTTTTTAATGTTTGTGCAGCTGATACATATTTTTATAAACGCAAATGTACAAAAAAAATCCCAAATATTCTTCATATTCTATAAAAATGTTCTCCTGAACCATAGAATAGTGATTGTGAATGTCTTTCACAGAAGGATTACTCAAACATTTATTAATGACTGAAGGGGAATTAATGAAGGTGAATTGGTGCAGAGACTAATTAGGAGTCAGAATATGAGCAGTATTTAAAGGTTAAGGACAGGATCATAAAGTTGTTTGTTGTTTTCCTCCATCAGCTTGAGCTCTATAAGACATCCAGACAGCCGAGGAGCAGACAGAGGCATTAAACACAGCTCAGCGTGTAAATGAGTGAAGCTGTGATGTGCAGACAGCTGACTGGAGCATCTGCCAGCTGTGAACACAAGCAGTGCAGCTGGAACGTCAGCCTCATTAGCTTGACGTTTATGGACCTTGTGCTTGTGTGGGTTGTAAAGTTTGACTGTGATTTTGGTAATAAGAAGAGACAACACACACGCTCATCAGGTGGTTTTACCTGATGAACACCATCATTAGAAAATGTGAAAGCCTCAAATGTTCAACCTGCAATTCTTCATTCAGGTGATCAAAAATTCTCATTTTTCTAGTTTCTACCAAAGTTTCTACCTAGTCTACCAAATCATCATTTCATCATCAAATCAACCCTTATTAGTGCCACGGGTGTGCAGCTCATTCATGCCATCTCACACTCAAAGAGTCCGTCTGCAGACAACTGAATAAACTCTCAGAAAGACAACGAACGACTTTGTGCTTCTTGATATAAAATACTGCGAGAACAGAACTCAAACCTCAGGCAGCGTCTTCGACTAGAAATCTGGATCAGGTGTTCCACATTATCCTAGTTTCTACTCCAGTTAGTGTACACATGATTTACAGATGCACACACTCAAGAATCCAACATTTCTCACATGGTCAGGGGTCCTTGAATGCACCACCATGAACACTGCTTGCAATGTTCACAAAACAATGAAGCAAACTAAATGCAGGTTTCATGTCAAGCTGATTTTCATAGTAAAGTATCGCCACCTACTGGCAGCAGCTCGTTATCTCAAGAAGTCAAACTGAACAGGACACAGTTCAAATCCAACTGAATTATTTTTCCACTGCTAGTTTTAGTTTGTTATGAATCGATGCACGTTAGCAGCAGTAAAGATAGAGTTGAACATCCTACATCTGCCAAATTAGCAACATGCCACATCTGTTCAAAGTACAGCAAATGAAACCCAAAACCCTTATTAGTGCCGCAGGTAAGCAGCTCCAAGGCATCTCTTAATCTTCTCCATACTTATTCCTATTCTTCCGCCAAATTTCAACTCGTAACTCGTCCCGCAGTTTTGAGAAAACCCCGACAATATATACATCAAAACGTGCAGCTCGGTCAGGAAAGAGGTGCTATGACTTTTGGTGTTGAAATTCCAATTTTTCCCAAAGTTATTCCCAAAAAACCGAGAATAACTCTCCATTGGAAATAAATGGGAACCCACAGAATTTCATCTTTTTTCTGAGTCACTTAGCTCTCTCATACCTGTACGTAGAAATGTGATTCAAACTTTAAAACGGAGGAAAACTTGTGCTCTCCCCAAAATACCAAACTGTTTTTACATAACATGTAAACTTTTCAAACTATGAGCAGTCAAACGAGGAGTGGAAATCACTTTTTCTTCAAAGTTAGAGTGGAAGCGTCAGTTAGCTAGAGTGAGAGAAGCAGTAAAAAATAACCTTCATTTTTATTTTTAACTCGAGCTCACGGCAAAACTGTAAAAAGGAGACAAATAATTTTTTGTCTAAATGTAGACATAGGTGTTGGGATTCATAAAATGTGACGTTGACAGGCGGGGTCTGCACAAAATTTAAACGGGGGGGGGGGGGCCGAGACCGGCAGCAATACCTGTCTCGCTCCCCACTGACTCTAATGTAATCGTCTTCTTTTTACAAAAGAATCTCACTCTGTGTTCACACTGAGCTTACTCGCTCATTTTAAATAATATCTAAATAAAATAAACACTGTCAGAATCTGCCGGCTTCTGTGTCTCTCACGGTGTTTTCGGTTTTTGGACAGGAGTTACAGTTTTCTCACAGTTTGCAATTGTTCGGGACCTTGTCAGAAGCCAAATTCTGGGGCATTTTTTCCAAGCAGAATCTCACATCGCCGTAGCAACCGCAGGGCCTTAGCTGACCTTAGATGACCTTAGCAACCGTAGGGCCTTAGCAACCTGTCGCTGGGCAGAAACTGAGCTACTTTTTTGTGATTGGTTAATTCCTGTCTGTCTGTTTTGCCAGTTAACCAAGCTAGCGGCCGAGCTAGTATTGATACTCTCTCTCTATATATATATATATGAATTATATTGACACTCTTACTGCTCCAATGCAGGCAGGTATGGTGTGTGTGTGTGTATGTGTTTGTCTGTGTGTGTGTGTGTGTGTGTGTGTATGTGTGTGTGTGTGTATGTACACACTGTGTTGTGTGCTAACAGGGTATGTGTAAAGCGTAAAGTGCTGTAGTGTAGTGCTTAGAGTTAGTGCATGTTGCTACCAGGCGGGGAGTTCCAGTCCCCTGAAAAGAAGCCAATGCGGAAGTAACTTAGAGCTGCATTCTATCAAAAGGCCACCAGGGGGCGACCGTCTCTATACAAGTCAATGGAGAATTCACCAACTTCTCACTTGATTTCTAACCTCAGTAAATGTTTTCAAAATGTGTTTATGGTCTCAATCGCTAGTTTAAAGCCTTCTTCAATGCAGTATGATGTTCATTTGGGACATTTTGGCCTCCCTGATTTTATATGTGATGATAAAGCAGGGTATGCATTAGGGCGTGGCTACGTCCTGATTGACAGGTTGATTGACCAATGTCCTCGAGATCCAGCCCTCGCAACCAATCGCAGCCTCCCCACTCCGCTGTTGGCCCCGCCCATACTTCCGTCCATGACTCCGCCTCATGCCCATATAAGTAGAATCCATGTTCTTTTTTTCCCAGCATGCACCTGAAATTTTCAAGATGGCGCTGCCTAGATTAGAAACTATTGGCTTCCGAGCAGCAGTCCACAAACCAATGGGTAACGTCTCGATGTTACGTCTGTTTCTTTTATACAATCTGTGGTTGCTACTGCCTTGTGCTCTGTGTGCTACTCTCTGCTTACATCTACTGTTACACTTGATACTGACTAGTAAGATGTACTTAATACTGCCACAGTAAAAGTTAGTTAGTGTTATATGATCAG